>NW_019154100.1:21579113-21695207 GCF_002288905.1 Enhydra lutris kenyoni | reverse complement strand
CCCCCCCCCCCCCCGCATTGGGCTCTCTGCTCAGCAGGGAGCCTGCTCTCCACCCCCCACCCCCCGCGCCCCCGCCACACACACACTTTGCCTGCCTCTCTGCCTATTTGTGATCTCTGGCTGTCAAATAAATAAATAAAATCTTTAAAAAAAAAAAAAAAAATCCTGAAAAGGAGCCAGAACTTACCTCTAAGTATGATGTCTGACTTCTCCTGAGAAATCATGCAAGCAAGAAGACAGTGGAGTGGAATACTTAAAGTGTTAAGAGAAAAAAAAACCACTAACCCAGAACTCTGTACCCTTCAATTATCCTTCAAAAGTGAAGGAGAAATACTTTCTCAGACAAACAGAAATGGAAGGAATTTGTTATCAGTGGACCTGCCTTTCAAGAAATATTAAAAGACGTTCTTTAGAGAGAAGGAAAAAAAAAAAAGTCACCAACTGGGATCTACAGAAAGAAAGGGATAGCATCAAAGAAAGAATAAACAAAGGTAAAATAAAAATGCCTATTTTTCTTATTCTTAATTGATTCAACAGATAACAGTTTGTTCAGAATAATAATCACAACAATGTACCCAGTCATGCATGCTTATGTATATATCCTCATGCAAAAAAATGAATCTTGACACATTCCTTACACCCTTCACAAAAATTAACTCATACTGGATTGCAGACCTAAAACTATAAACTCCTATGCTATAAACTATAAACAGATGCAAAACTATCACACTCCTAAAAGATAACACAGGAGAAAACCCAAATGACCTAAAGTATGGTAATGAGTTTTTAAATACAATACCAAAGGCACAATCCATGAAAGAAGTAATTGATAAACTGACTTCATTAAAACCAAAAACTCCTCCTCCATGGAAGACAATGTCAAGAGAATGAGAAGACAGCTGCAGACTGGGAGAAAGTATTTACAAAAGACACAACAGATGAAGGACTATAATCCAAAATACACATGCAATCTTAAAACTCTACAATAAGACAGAAAAACAAAAATCCGATTTAAAAAAAAGAGCCAAAGACCTTAACAGACACCTGACCAAATAAGATATATAGATGGCAAAAAAGCATATGAAAAAAAGTTCCACATCATATGTCATCAGGGAATTACAAATTAACACACCAGTGAAATACCACTACGCTCCTATTAAAATGGCCCAAGTCCAGAAAACCGACAAGACCAAATGCTGGCAAGAATATAGAGCAAAAGAAACTCTCATTCATTGCTGGTAGGAAGGCAAAATAATAAAGCTCCTTGGTTGCTTACAAAACTAAACTTACTTTTATCATACAATCCAGCCATAGCACTCTTGGTATTTACCCAAAGGAGTTGAAAATTTATGTCGACACAAAAACCTGTACATGAATATTTTGGCAGCTTTATTCATAATGCCAAAATCTGGAAGCAACCAAGATGTCCTTCAGAAGGTGAATGAGTAAACGGTGGTATGTCCAGACAATGGACTAAAAAGTACAAAAAAGAAATGAATTATTAAGCCATGAAGACATGGAGGAACAGTAAATGTGTGTAAACTAAGTGGAAGAAGCCAGTCTGAAAATGCTATATACTTTATATATACACGATATATATACTTTATGATTCCAACTATATGACGTTCTTAAAAAAACAATATACTGGAAACAGTAACAAGTTCAGTGGTTGCCAGGGGTTGATGGGAAGGGGAGGAAGGGATGAGTAGATGGAGAAGAAAGCATTTTTAGGCAGTGAAAGTACTCTGTATGATACCATAATGATGGATACATATCATTATACATTTGTCCAAATCCAGAAATTGTACAACAGCAAGGTTGAATCATAATGTGAACTATGCACTTGGAGTTATTACCATGTATTAATGTAGGTTCATCAATTGTAACAAACACGCCACTGGTGGGGGATGCTGACAATGGGAAGGGCTTGGGTGAGCAGGGGGTAGATAGGAAATCCCTGTACCTTTCTATCGGTCTTGCTGAAAACCTAAAAAATTGCTCTAAAAAATAGTCTTCGTTAAAAAAAAAAAAAAGTCTAGGAAAGATAGTCATATATATAGACATAATTGTCTATTGGTGTTAAGGGTGACAAATAAAGATTTTTGTCTATAGAGTCCTTTAGTTGATGACTACCAGAGGAATAGCTCTTGTCCCTACCCCAAAGCTCCACTGTTATTGAAGGACTGTGTTTAACACTTACCTCTTTGCTGCTGTCTCCCAGTCCCTCAAAATGATTTCGTAGGACATTAAAACACTGTAAGTATTAATGAATTGGCTTCCATTAAAGTATTCTTAAGCAAATTCTTAGTAAATTTCTCATGTCGTTTAAAAAAGGAATTGAGTTCTCATCTCAACAATCAGCAATTACACATAATTAGAATTTTGAATATTTTTGACAATATGTTATCTAAATTATAAGCACTAGAAATAGGCTTGTGATTGAAAATTATGTGATTAGTAGCAAGCCTGTTAATATTTTTTAAAATTCAAAACTACAGGATTCTCTAGCACTGAATATTTTTACATGCTCATGAAAAAAAAAAGATATACAATCTAATATGATCAAAACACACTTCAAGATTAAAATCCTTATTCAAATGATCCATGTTTCCTGACCTTCCTTCAGAAAGTTCAAGGCTTTTTGTGGAAAAGCCCTTCTTAGAACGCCCTAAATTGAATGGCCATAGCTGAATAGCAATTTTCTACATTCCATGAGAAGTCATGTTGCCCTACTTTTTTCAGATGTCATCAGCTTATCTGGCTAAAACTCATGCCTCTTCTCACTGCCCCTTCCTACCCCATGAAAATGTCAAGTCAAAGCCATCTTTTCAAGAGGCTTCCTTCTTTGGAGAAGCTGGCCTGGTCCCTTCTCTCCTGACATACAGGCTCATCAGTTCCCAGGAAGAAAGATGGAAGGAGATAGAGTGTGAAAAAGAAAATTCCCTGCCCAAGGCCCTACATGAGGACGGGAAATTTTTCTTTTCTTAACCATTCAGAGATCCTGACTGGCATCACCTCCCAGGACTCCAAATGCTTCCTTTCTTGTTATAATCCTCTTAAGTTCTTTTTTTCCATTCCCCCTGCGATTCTGTCAGTGTTTCTCACTCATTCTCCCCCGGTTTGGTGCCCCTCCTCCACCCTGCAAGCCTCACCCAGAGACAGGGAAAGAGGCCGAGGAGGCTTTCAAGTTTATGGCCCATTATAGGTGAATGCTGGGAGGTGTTCAGCAGGCCTGCGGAACTAATCAGTTATCTTAACACTAAGGACAGTAGGGCCAGGGTTTGTAGATGACTAAATGTCACCGCTTATTTTAATTGTAAGGAAAAAAAGAAAATCAGTTTTATGAATCACTGATCAGTGCTTTGAACCAAAAAGAAAAAAAAAAATCCACAAAATCACCCACTAGTGCAGACCAATTAAGAAAGAAAGAAGTTGGGGGGGGGGGTGCAGACTCAAAAGAAAATTCTTTGCTTAGTGAACAAAACTAAAGCAAGGTAAATCAATGCTACTGCAGAAATTTTAAATGAAACAATGAGACATGCTTTATGTTCAGATGAGGCTTATATGAAACCGACACTAAGATTCCATATTCAGAGTTAATCTCAAAACCACAGAATGTGGGTTAAACTACTGTGAAAGGTAAAATACAAAGCGACAGGACACAGAAATTTTAATCAGGAACAAAGATTACCATAATCCCCAAGTGGGCTTACTTTTGAAAGAAGAGACATTTGTAGAGGACAAACATTCTTAAAACAATAGGAATGGTGTATAAAATCAACCTGAGTAGAATCTAAACTAATGTTTTGGTGAGTCAGTAGAGGTACTTTCCTAAAAGCAGTATGTTTTTCCATGAGGGACAAAATGAACTTTTTCTGGTCAGCATGGTCCAATTTTTCTAAGATTAGAATGTGAGCTTTTTGAAGGCAAGGGTTTCTTTATGTTTCAAGGCTTCTAATACGTGGGGATTACCCAATTAATAAAAAATTAAATAAATCAGTAATTAAATAATACGATCATATTCTTGGGTCCTCTTAAGGAATGATTATTACTGGAAAGCTCCTCTCCCATTGGGTTTTTGGACAAAATTCCACATAAAAAGGTATAAAAATGCAAATCATCGGTGATTATAAGAAGTCATTGTTGTTTGACAACAATCGCACCATTCAACAATGATAACAGAGCACATTACAAGAAAAAATAAATTGATTATTTCAAAAAAAAGAATTACTTTTTCTCTTTTCCTAAGAAGAGGTAAGATGTTTACAGGTTTCTTCTTACCTACCAGAAAAGACACCCAGCCACGGGATAATCAAGCTCCTTTTGTTGGGAGACCAGTCTAAGGAATGGTTGTAGGAAAATTAAGGGTTACTTCTTCAAAGAACATTCTAAACAATTATGAGACTCTTAGGTGGAAAAGCCAGCATCACAGTAAAGAAAGGTAAATTTTGATGAAGCTTTTTCTGAAAAAGTAAGAGTAAATTACAAGAAATAAACTGAATTTGTGGGAAACAGTATATTAACAATACTGAAATTTTATGAGTTCAGAACAAGAAGGTAAATTTGCATAAATATGTAGATTATGATCAGGAAAACAGAGTTTCACTATATTATTCATCTCTGTGACCAAGTCTGTTCTATTTATCATCACATTTTGGTCACCTTTGCTGAGTACACAGAACTCTGGAGGACAGACTAGTCAAGTGAACAAGGAAGGGAAGGTAAAAAACAAAGCGTTTTCTTTTTTCTTTTTTTTTTTTTTTCAAGATTTTTATTCATTTATTTGACAGACAGAGATCACAAGCAGGGAGAGAGGCAGGTAGAGAGAGAAGGAGGGGAAGCAGGCTCCCTGCTGAGCAGAGAGCCCGATGTGGGGCTCGATCCCAGGACCCTGGGATCATGACCTGGGCCGAAGGCAGAGGCTTTAACCCACTGAGCCACACGGGTGCCCCAACAAAGCGTTTTTATATGGAGTTCAGCTCCATAGTGACCCAATACGCATAATAAGCCATAAAGAAGAGACCACTAACATTTAACAATAATAAAATTATAATAATAACGATCTTTACATTTATGCAAGGCGTTACATTTTCCAAAGTGCTTTTGCATTTATTCTAGCTTCTTTGATATCCCCAAATAGTAAGTATTCATTTTTGGCCCCTGAGGAAAATATATCATTTAGAAGATTCCTGGGCTATCCGGCTTTCTTTGAGGAAATTCAATCCAAATTGAAAAGTACTTTCCTCCCAAGTGTAAGTTTTGCTCTCCACATAGCATGATAAAATAGCAGTCCAGGAGAATATGAAAGCAGGTTTAAATTGCTATGAATCCACCAAAGAAAAAGTTTACTGAAATAACAAATTATTTGTCTTGGAGCTATAATTCTGCAGATCAACAAAATAATATATTGAGTAGAAACTACTAGTGGTCTACCAAAATCTATTTTCCTTCTTTTTCTGGGCACATGACTATTGCTAGACCACATTTCCCAGCATCCCTTGTGGTTAGGTATAGCCATAGAGTGTGAAGACAACTAACAAAGGCCACTACTTGGCCTGAGCCTTAGGACACTAGGCATGTTTTGTCATGTCTTCTTTTCCCTTTCCATTTGAAGGAAACTGGATAGAAGGAAATCCCACTTTGACCAAACAGATGGCAATAAGCCCTAGGGGATGCTTATGTAAGCTGAAGGAAGGTACCTGGATTGTTAAATAATCTCATGTAGCTAAATTGCCCTCAACTGTTCTTGTTGTTAGAGAAATATAAACTTCTATGTTCTTTAAGGCATGTATTTAGCAACTGTTTGTTATGTTAGCTTATCTTTTTTTTTTTAAGATTTTTTTTTTTTTTTTTTGAGAGAGATACAGAAAAGAAGAAAGGACTGGGGCGAGGGGCAGAGGGAGAAGCAGACTCCCTGATGAGCAGGGAACCCGATGCCCATGTGGGGCTCCATCCCAGGACTTCAGGATCATGACCTGAGCCAAAGGCAAACACTTAACCGACTGAGCCACTCAGGTGCCCCTATGTTAGCTTATCTTTAACTAATAACATTTTCCTTGAAGATGCAGGGTTTTCTCATGAGAATATCATGTATTTGTGAAGACAAAGGTAATGGATAGAGGGTCCAGGCCATACCTCATAAATGGGCCAAAGTTCATCCATCCATAGTGGTATCCAGTCATGATTAATGCTAATTAAGTGAACCATCCAAGAATGCTTATAAATATAAGTAATATTAACAAAAGAATTTTAGTCATCTTGAGCAATTAAAAATATAGCTTACTAAAGGAATCTAAGAAACAAAGGAAATAAAAGGCCATTAGCAATTCACATATCAAAGAGACTTGGGTAGTACCAGAAAATTGTCAATATTTGATAAGTGTTGCCAGAGTTAAATATTCAGTCTTGGGATTTTTACAATGACCTCCACATTTATCCAGAAAGTAGCTTGGGAAGATACAACGCATATTTTATATCTCAACTCTGACATTCATGCACTTACTGAGGTAATTTTCCTCCTCATTCATCTGTTGCTGGCTCTGCAACAAATGACAGCTCTGATTTGGTGACATGGTAAGTCTTTGAGCCTGCTCATCTACTGGAAATGTTTATATTTACTTGTGAAATGTTTATTTACTCGGGTAATCTGTTTCTAGTTAGTAGAGAGAAGGAAAATACTGTAAATTTTTTAAACAGAGAGGGGTTTTTGTGTTTAAAAAAACCCAGAAATTTAAAAGAGAATGATTCTACGATTTAAGACTACTTCATAAATAATAATAGCTAATATGTAGGGGTGCCAGGGTAGCTCAGTTGATTGAGCATCCAACTCTGGATTCTGGGTCAGGTCATGATCTCAGGGTCCTGAGAACAAGCCCCGTGTCAGATTCCTGGCTCAGCAGAGAGTGCTTGTCTCTCTCTCCCTTTGCCCACACCCCCCGAAATAAGTAAATCTTTTAAAAATAATAATAACTAGCATTTGTTGACTGCTTATTATGTGCAAGGCACTATTTTAAATTTTACATGTATTAACTAATATTATCCTCACAACAACCTTGTAAATAAGTGACAGAGCTACGATTCAGCCAAGATAGTCTGACCTGCCTAATCATAGTCCTACTCTGTCCCAGAGGGACTAGAATAGTAAAAAGAGCAATAACTACTAACTTGTTATACATTACAGAATGTTTTCATGTACACTATTAAATGGAATCTTCATAGCTTCATGAGGTAGAAAATATCTCTTTCACAGATTAGAAAACATTTGAAAAATTCTATCACTTGCCCAACATTGCCCAATAAGAGATTGAGAGACTGTGGGCATAGGACATGAACCTAAATTTTCTAATCCTACTTACCCTCTTATATCAACAAGTTATCAGAAGTTTATTCATCTAAAATATAAACAAGGTCTCCTAATAACTATTTGTTGCTGTCATTGTTTCCTGATGCATTCCCAGCACATTGCACAGTGCCTGGCACATAGTAGGGATTGAGCAAATATTTATGCATAATGTATAAAGTGAATGCATAAATAAATGTAGTGGACCTTGAAGGTTGAGTAGAATTTTGGCTTTACCTGTCAGGTCTGGAGTCAGGATTTCATACAGATAGCCCTCAGAACTTACAGAAGGGCCTTGGCCTATAAGTGTGATAGCTATTTGACTGCTGAGCATCTGGAGAAAAAAGGCCTAAGTATATATACCCAAGATAAATGAAAACATAGGTCATCACCTAAAGTTGTACCTGAATCTTCAGAGTAATATTATTCACAATAGCCAAAAGGTAGAAACAACCTAAATGTTCAACTGATATACGGATAAACAAAATGTCATCTATCTATTCAATGGAATATTATTCATTCATGAAAAGGGATGACATACCAGAATAAGCTACTCCCCGACGATGGAAGAACAGGATGAGAGAAGAATGAGGCAAGTTGAGGAGGGTGTCAAAAAGCAAGGCCTTTTTTTTCTTTTTACTATTTTATTTATTTGAGAGAAAGAGAGAGTGTGTGTGTGAGAAGGGTAGAGGGAGAAAATCTTCAAGCAGACTTCCCACTGAGCATGGAGCTGGAAACCAAGCTCCACTGGGGCTGATCCCACAACCCATGAGATCATGACCTGAGCCAAACCAAGAGTTGGGCAATTGACCAATAGCCACCCAAGCACCCCAACAAGCAGACCGTTAAAAGATATACAGGTTTCCACTAAGCAAGAGAAGAAGTGAGGCATTCCAACATGAGAGGAACATAAGCCAGGGCCTGGGGTTGTTGGCATGTTGCACTACAAAATGACATAGATTATCAATAGTCTAATGACTTCAAAGCACCCTCTTCCATGGGTATTTATCTTGTCCATGTGTTCTACACTTGTCCTTCACCCCATATCAAACAACTCAAAAAGGGAGCTCAATGAATGGCTCCCTGCTCTACTTCATGCACTCCTCATTTTCAGGTACCCACAGTTCCACTTAAGAGGAATTCCATTCATACCATCTGCCCAGCTCCAGTGTAGGGGAATCAGAGATGGCAAAACTTAACCAATGGTGAAGCCTTGCCACTCAGCTCTTAGGCTTTATAAAGGTCCTTAAAAGTTCATTGCCAGATAGGCTTTTGATATGGGGAACAAGTTGGCCTAAAATGGTGGTTGGAAACCTGTAAAGGCAGGGCTGAGGCACTCTAAGTTCATGCTAGAGCAGGGATAGGGCTATAGCCTCTGCTTGTAATTCAGTGTACTGTTCAAGTAGTGATGGTATATGCTGACCTTAATTCTGCAGCAGCCAGGCTCTTTACAAACATTCCTCAACATCAAGACAATGAAATTCTGGTACCTAAGACCCTGAAGTCTCCATCTTTGGTTCTTTGGCGAACTTGCTGGCACTAATTCCAATTGCACTCCTCCAAAGATTCTTGTTTAAACAAAAGCACTTCTGTGTTCACTTTGTTTGGTAAAGTTGGGGATGCCTAGGTTCAACCCTGTATCTGAGCAGCTTCTTATTAGCTATACTACAGGATCAGATGGTAGGTCCTTAACCACTAATTAAACTTACCTATTTAAGATTCTTAAAATTTAACAGTGATTGAATATTAATACAAAATCAATAATTATAAGTATAAATATTAAATTAACATCTTGATAGATTCTTTATTAATTTTTCTTATACTCTGTTGAAATGAACTTGATTCAAACATGCAAAATGCAAAATAATTCTTTTTCCAATCAGAAAATTCTACACCCCAATCACGTTATTTATCATTCCTTCTACAGAAATCATCACATGTAGAAGTCAAAGATTTATGGAATCCTTTTAAAAGATAAATAATTCATTGAATACATTTGCTGAAGTATTGTAAACTTCATGAAAATCAGCTATACCATTATTTCCTCTTGCTCCTATGATTTGAGATGCTTTTTGTTCTTTAACAGTTTTATGGAGTTATGCTTCTTCATCAATGGGGGGATAATGGGGCAAAAATAGAAGATATAAAAATACATTTAGGGGCACCTGGGTGGCTCAGTGGGTTAAAGTCTCTGCCTTTGGCTCAGGTCATGATCCCAGGGTCCTGAGATCGAGTCCCGCATCGGGCTTTCTGCTCAGCGGGGAGCCTGCTTCTCCCTCTCTCTCTGCCTGCCTCTCTGCCTACTTGTGATCTCTGTCTGTCAAATAAGTAAATAAATAAATAAATAAAACATTTAAGGGTGCCTCAGTGGCTCAGTCAGTTAAGCTTCTGCCTTCCACTCTAGTCATGATCCCAGCATCCTGGGATCAAGTCCCATGTCGTTTTTGGGCTCCCCGTGCTCCTCTGCACCTCCCCTCACTCAATCTCTCGGTCTCATGCTCTCTCTGTCTCAAATAAATAAATTCTTAAAAAAATACATTTAAGAGGTGGAAAATGACTTATTGTGCCAAGCTGATAATGAGATTGATATTTAAATGATATTTAATCAAAGACTAAATTAGTTTATAAATTTGTTATTTTAAATTTTAAAATGAACAATTGCAGAATAAATTCTTCTCAGTTTTTTAAATGTCCTGAATTGGTTTCCAAGATATTTCAAGTTCAGTGATCAGAGCATGATGTAAAGTATGTAAGTCAAAGTCAAAAGCCATTTATCTGACCACATAAACTGGCTTCCAGCTGCTGTGAGAACACAAAAGGGTTAAAATGGATTGTGATGAACTTGTACATTCCACCTGAAATGACGATATTGTGGTTAATGTGAAACCACAATGTTCATTGACTTCTATAGGTCACTTTATAAATTCAAACTATTGGTCTCTCAGCAAAAGATAGATGGTATAGTGAAAAGAGATCAACACTCCCTCTGTGTCACTGGATGAGACAGGAAGTTCCGATATTCTCCTCCAAAGGTCTTATGAATTATTTGGTTGAGATTGCAAAATCATAGCCAGGAATCTGGCAGTAATTCAAAATAGCTTTAAGAAGGATTATACATTGGGACCAGGCTGAATTTTTGAAAGATTGTTTTTTGATCCTGGGATATGCTCAGTCACTTTAATCTAGTATCTATGTCTTGGAATTTGATTGTTGTAGCTGTTGCCACATCATTATAAATGAGAAAGGTATTCAGTCATGCTGAATGAGGATATTTATATGTAAATAGAAGATGTTTTGCTTTGGCAATACCACTATTCCTGGGATTGAAGTATATATGATTTTCCAAGAGCTACAGTAGCCACTAAAAAAAAGAAAAAAAAAGGAAAGAAAGAAATGATTTTAAAAGAACCAAAGACACTATGTATTTTGAATTTTAATTTCTTTCTACTTTATGTCCAATATTTAATGTTCAAAAAAAACCCCCCAAAATTAGAAGCAGTCCACCTTACACAAATGATTCCATATGTTCATCCAGACCATTATTTTACTATGATTATTTAAAGAAAAATCTCATCAAAATATTTCACCAAGCATATCTTGTCCACAATCCCAATGTTTTATTAGTTTTTTTTTCTGAATGACATGATAAACCCCATCTAAGCTTGCAAATTAACTCAAAACCTGATCTTCTAACAACCTAACGAGAGTGATAGATGTTAACAGTAATATGGATAAGAATTATTGGACTCAGATAAAAATTAAATTAGAGTTTATTGCAAAAATTGCAGATCTCGAGTTCATCAAATGATGTTCACTTAATTCATTTGAGTATTCATTTAGTATTTTCAATATTCAAAGCTAGATAATGTAAGCTAGAAGGAAAATAAAGAGGCCTAAGATACAGTCGATGCTCTCAAAGAACTTTCAAGCCAATAGGAGAAACAAACATTCAAAATTCTATGAAGTGATTAATTTTACCCTCTTAGTAATGCTGCAAACACCATCTTTGACTCATACTTGTATACATCATTTGGACCTCACACTGAACCCTGATCTACTTACACAGGCAGTAAATATTTCAAATTTCCACCAAATATTATTCCTTTAAGAACTGTCTCAGAACAAATTCTGTTTTAAAAAGTTCTTTAAGTTTAAAATCACAATGAGAGGGGCACCTGGGTGGCTCAGCAGGTTAAGCCTCTGCCTTCAGCTCAGGTCATGATCCCAAGATCCTGGGATCAAGCCCCACATCGGGCTCTCTGCTCAGCAGGGAGCCTGCTTCCCCCTCTCTCTGCCAGCCTCTCTGCCTACTTGTGATCTCTCTCTCTCTCTCTCTCTCTGTCAAATAAATAAATAAATAAAATCTTAAAAAAAAAAAAAACACAATGAGATATCGCTTCATGCTTGTTAGAGTGGCCATCATCAAAAAGACAGGAGATGAGTGTTGGTTTGGATGTGGAACAAAGGGAACCCTTGGGCACTGCTGGTGGGAATGCAAACTGGTGCAGCCACTCTGGAAAACAGTATGGAGGTTCCTCAAAAAATGAAAAATAGGACTACCAGATTATCCAGCAATTCTACTTCTAGAAATATATCCAAAGATAAAAACACTAACTTGAAAAGATAGCTCATCCCTATACTCATAGCAGCATTATTTACAACAACCAAGACATGGAAATAACATAAGTGTCCATCAGTGGATGAATGGAGACACACACATTATTCATTCACTAAAAATAAACAAATAAATAAAGCCGAGAAAATCCTACCTTTTGCAGGAACATAGATGGATACACTTTATTATACTAAGTGCAATAAATCAGACAAAGAAAGACAAATACTGTTTGATTTCACTTACATATGGAATCTAAACAAACAAATAGAAAACCCCCCAAATAAAAAACACTACATTCATAGAGAAAGAGATCAGATTTGTGGTTACTGAAGGTGGGAGGGAGAAGAGGGAATTAGAGGAAGGCATTTAAAAGGGAAAAATTCACAATTATAAGTACTAGGGATATAATATATAATATGAAAGCTATAGTTAACACTGCTATATGATATATAGGAGAGTTGTTACGACAACGGTAGAGCCTAAAAGTTCTCATCATAGGGAGAATTTTTTTTCTTTTTACTGTATCCAAAGGAGCTGATGGATGTTAACTAAACCTATTGTGGGAATCATTTCACAATATATGTGAACCAAACCATGATGCTATATACCTTGAACTTATACAGTAATGTATGTCAATTACTTCTCAATAAAGCCAGAAAAAGAACACTAAGCAGACATGTGGAAAATTCTGCTTGCTGATTAAGGCTTCAATAGAATTATAAAATTAATAAAAATTAAGTTTAAGGAAAAAATCTCAGAGCAATGTAAAATATCTATTATCAAATATAAATAATCAAATGCTAATAATTTTTAGCAGATATTTCAGAGTTAAAATGTTGGGATTCTTTTTTTTATCTTTTTAAAATTTATTATTATTTTTATTTTTTACTAACATATAATGTATTATTTGTTTCAGGGGTACAGGTCTGTGAATCATCAGTCTTACACAACACACAGTGCTCACCATAGCACATACCCTCCCCAATATCCATCACCCAGCCACCCTATCCCTCCCACACCCTTCCCCTCCAACAACTGTCAGTTTGTCTCCTGAGATTAAGAGTCTCTTATGTTTTGTCTCCCTCTCTGCTTTTGTCCCATTTCATTTTTTCCCCTCTTCCCCCATGATCCTCTGCCTTGTTTCTCAAATTCCACATATCAGCGAGATCATATGATAATTGTCTTTCTCTGATAGCCTTATTTCGCTTGGCATAATACCCTCTAGTTCCATCCTCATTGTTGCAAATGGCAAGATTTCATTTTTTGATGGCTACATAATATTCCATTATATGTATATGCCATATCTTCTTTATCCATTCATCTGCCAGTGGACATCTGGGCTCTTTCCAGAGTTTGGCTATTGTGGAAAAATGTTGGGATTCTTATGGAGTCTATGATTAAGATATCTATTATGATTTAATACATGTATTCCATATTCTGTACTCTTACTTGCAAAAAATTACTTTTGTACTTTGAGAGTCACGGTAATTTATTACTCTGTTTATACAATGGGGAAAGCTAATATCTGCCACACTCTTAATTATTAGGTGTTCCATACCAGATAAAACTCATGTAATTATACACGTTTGGGAAGGACGTTACTAACCTATTTACAATTCTTCTTTTTTTTTTTTTTTTCCAGATTTCATTTTTAAGTAATCTTTACATCTAACGTGGGGCTTGCATTTGCAATCCCTGAGATCAAGAGTTGCATGCTCTACTGACTGAGCCAGTCAGGCACCCCTAACCTACTCGCAATTTTGGGGGCTCTATATATTTACTTGGTGCTACTTCTTATAACCACATTGGTGGGTACAAGTGGAATTAAAACTATAACAGTAAAAATACAAAAGGACATCCAGGAAGTAACAACTAGGCTAGTGAAATTCAACCAGTTTCCAATGTCCCAATTCATATATTCCCTGGAGTTACTGATAAACTCTCACAGTAGCTACAATTTCAAGGATGGAAGGACAGGAGGAAAGCTGCCATCCACAAATCCAGGATCTGAAAGTGAGCTAAATACCAAAGGGAGACATGCTGAAGAAACAGCAGAATCCTCTGAGAGATCACACGAGAGGGAAGATGCAGACAAAGTGCTAGAAACCTCTGCTTACTTCAGTGTCTTTAAACATGAGAGCCTGGCATATACAGAGGAAATGGTAAAGCCAGTCTGCTTTGGCTACTTAATGATGGTTCATTCCTCACAACCATATGCATTTGATACTACTATACTCTCCTTTTATAGATGAGGAAACTAAGCATCAGAGAGTTAACTAACTTGTCCAAGGTGACCACAAACAAGAGCCAACATTCAAATCACTGTGCTCTTAGACTGTACAGTCCACCTTAAACTGAGAGCCCTCCATTCACCTCTGCATTATGTCCTTAATAACACTGTGTTAAAAATATAAAAAGGATAGATCTCCCCACTGGACTGCTTGAGGGTAAGGGCCATACCTTTTCTTTTCTTTCTTTTTTTTTTTCCCTTGGCTTTCAACATTAATTGTTTTTTTTCTCTTCCCTTTTTCAGCCAATTTCTTATTTTATTAACTCTCTTTTTAAGGTTTTTTTTTTAATATTCATTTTTACAGTTACATTCTATCCTTTCATTATACTTAATTTTTGCATACATATGTTTTCCTTTCTTTACAATTTTGGGGTACAGTCTCTTTTAACAAATGGATGAAAATACACCCAAGATATAGTGTATTGCTCTGTTTTGTTCACCTGTCTGTTTATATTCCTTCTTTTTTTTAATCTTTTAATTTTCATTTTTATGATTATAGACTACCCTTTCATTATATTTAATTTTATTTTTGTACATATGTAAATTTTTCTTTCTTTACAATTTTGGAATCTAAGTTTCTAACAAACAGACCAAAATACACACAGGACCCAGTGTACTGCTCTGTTCTGTTTGCCTGTCTAATTATATTCTTTTTATTATTATTTTGTTTTCAGTTTTGGGTCTTTTCTGATTGTTTAGTCTTCTCTTCTTGTTTAGTGTATATTTCTCTGGGGTCGTTGTTGCCATTTTAGTATTTTGTTCTCTCATTCATCTATTCTTCTCTGGACAGATGACAAGATGGAAAAACTCACCTCAAAAAAAGATAACAAGAGGAGGCAGTACCGACTGCAAGGGACCTAATCAGTATGGATATAAGTAAGATGTCAAAACTAGAATTCAGAAGGATGATTATAAGGATACTAGCTGGGCTTGAAAAAAAAAAAAAGCATAGAAGACACTAGAGAATCCCTTTCTGGAGAAATAAAAGAACTAAAATCTAATCAAGTTGAAATAAAAGAGGCTATAAATGGAGTACAATAAAAAAATGGAGGCTATAGGTGCTAGGATAAATGAGGCAGAAGAGAGAATTAGTGATACAGAAGACAAATGATGGAGAATAAAGAAGCTGAGAAAAAGAAAGATAAGCAACTCCTGGATCGTGAGGGGAGAATTAGAGAGATAAATGATACCATAAAGTGAAACAGTATTAGAGTAATTGGGATCCCAGAAGAAAAGAAAGAGAGAGGGGGGGCCAAAAGGTATAGTGGAGCAAATTATAGCAAAGGAAACAGGCATCAAAGTCCAGGAAGCACGGAGAAACCTCCACCCCCAAATCATTAAAAATAGGTCAACACCTCAACATAAAATAGTGAAAATCATAAATCTCAGAGGCAAAGAGAAAATCCTAAAAGCAGCTCAGGACAAGTCTGTAACCTACAAGGGTAGAAACATTAGATGGGCAGCAGATTCATCCACAAAGACCTGGAAGGCCAGAAAGGACTGGTATGATATATCCAGGGTACTAAATGAGAAAAATACTTTACCCAGCAGGGTCATTCAAAATAGGAGAGATTAAAAAAGCTTCCAGGAAAAACAAAAACTAAAAGAATTTATGATCACTAAACCAGCTCTGCAAGTACTATTAAAAGGGATCTTTTAAGGGAAGAGAGAGCCCAAAAAGTAACAGAGACCAGAAAGGAACAGAGACAATATACAGGAACGGTGACTTTATAGGTAATACAATGGCACTAAAGTGTTCAGTAGTTACTCTGAATGTAGATGGACTAAATGCCCCAATCAAAAGGCACAGGGTATCAGATTGTATAAAAAAGCAAGACGCATAGATATGCTGTCTACAGAAGACTCATTTTAGACCCAAAGACACTTCCAGATTGAAAGTGAGGAGGTGGAAAACCACTGTGAGCATTCTGTAGTAATTTAATGAACAAATGCACAAATAAACTAATCAAAGCACTCAAAATGGAGAAAAGTCTTACTGATCCTGTGGCAACCAAGGGTAACCCTATAGCCATTTAGGTTTCAAAAATGCCATCCAATTTATGGCACAAAGTTATCACTAACTATATATTCAAATTTTGAAACATTTTATTACTTTTCAGCAGCACTTATAATAGTACTAAAATGATAATATTATAATGAATTGAGGTATATCATGTACTAGAACAGAATGAAATCCTTTTTAAAAACATAAACTAGGGGTGCCTGGGTGGCTCAGTGGGTTAAAGCCTCTGCCTTCGGCTCAGGTCATGATCTCAGGGTCCTGGGATTGAGCCCCACGTTGGGCTCTCTGCTCAGCAGGGAGCCTGCTTCCCCCTCTCTCTGCCTGCCTCTCTGCCTACTTGTAATCTCTGTCTGTCAAATAAATAAATAAAAATCTTTAAAATAAAATAAAATAAAATAAACTTATATAGCCTATATAGCCTTTGCAAACCTCAGTGTTCTCATTTGTCAAATAGGAATAATAAATTACTCATAATTCATCAAAGGCTTAATCAGATTTTATATATAGCAATTTAAGGCTGACAAATGAAAATTCTCTATAATTATAATTAATGTTAAATGTACTTCCTCAGAATATCAGAAACTAGTTACCTGTTCTTGCCTAATATATAATGGACACTTATTAAGTAATTAGTTCAGTTGTACAGCATATAATGGGTCATAATTCTTTGGTTTATAAAAACAGATATAGCTAGAGATAATGAGATAACTATCTAATAGAGCAAGTTAAAAAGCATCTAGTTATCTAGTGGTAGGAAACAATGCATGTTAACAGAGCTGTTGGAGAATATCCTGTTCCCAGAAAGGAGGGAACAGAAAGGAAAAATAATAGTTTAGTATTTAATAAATACCTGTGATGTTCCAAACACTTTGCTAACTAATATAATCTCATTTTATCCTATGAAATAGAAACCCTTATCATTTGATTTTAGAGGAGAAACCAAAATTTAGAGAAGTTAAGCTACTGGCCCAAGATCACATAATAAGTGACAGAGCTTTTTCACACCCAGGAATATTGACTCCATTGCACTTTACTACTGAGAAATCAAAGAGACAGAATAAAAAATAAAACATGGAAATTAATTTCCTTCATTGCTACAACTTTCTTTTTTAATAGTTTGACTGGAATTCTGAGCCCATAGAAGGGAGTTTCTGAGTTTGTTAGCTTTAGCATTTCCCCCTAGTGACAAGCTGAAAAAATATTTTGATTTGGGGAGCCTTAAAATAAATCACATATGTACATACTAACTGCTTTGCAAGTGAAAGAATAGTTTGAGGGTGTTTCCTCAAACCACATTTTTTTTAAGGTATTGCTTTAATTTTTATCTATGTAATACATACATATGATATAAAAAATCAAATACTATTAAAAAGTCTCCCCTGTTCTTCACCATTCTGCCCCAAATCCTATAGACTAAAGCAACCACTTTAAGTAACTAACCACATATTTTCAAATTTTAAATATATACTTGTTAATATTACCCATTGATTTCTTATTATGGATGCTATCTATGTATGCTGATTAACTCTCATACCACCTCACCTCCCTTTCAAAAAAAATATGTTTTTCTCCCCATCCAACCAATATAGTTATATAAACATTTTATTTAGATGAATAATTGGTATTTACTATATTATGGCTACATATTGTTAACTATTGAGCCAAGTGGTATATTCCAATTGTTTTCTCTCTCATTAACATTTTTGTTTTTCCTAGAGTTATTAATTTCATTGATTTCACATTCATTTAGTTTTCTATGTACTTATGGCTATCTTTTTCTCCAAAAGCTATAACAGATTTGTCAAATGTTCATTAATTTTTTTAAATATTTATGCACATCAAATAATCCATTACTTTCGCATTTTTTTCTTGATGTTCTCCTTCCCACAGCTTCCTGATTCTACCTGGATTGGTTGCCCTCTCCAAACCTACTATCTATTTGTCACTCTTTCCTTCATCTTTTCTCTTTGGTTGGATTGTTTTCGGGATTCCACGACTATTTCTTGATTTATTTACGGGTTCTACTTTGCTCTCTCGTATCTTTTCATTATGATTTTCATAGGTGTCTGGAGAGAGGACAGGAAAGTACCTACATGTTCAATCTGTTAAATTTATGTAGAAGTCCCTAAATCACATTCTCTTTAGAGATCATTTACAATAAGTTAGCTTTTTATAATGGTAATCCCTAGATTTATGCCTTTATTTTAAAAATCATGAGTATAACTGCAAATTAAAATAATCACCATGGGGGCACTGGGTGGCTCGGTCAGTTAAGCATCTGCCTTCAGCTTAGATCATGATCCCAGGGTCCTGGTTCCAGTCCTGCATTGGGCTTCTTGCTCAACAGGGAGTCTGCTTCTCCCTCTGCCCCTCCCCCCACTTTTGTGCGCACTCTCTCTCTCAAATAAATAAGCAAAATCTTTTTTTTTTTTTTTTTTGTAAAGATTTTACTTATATGACAGACAGAGACACAGCTAGAGAGGGAATACAAGCACGGGGCGTAGATGAGGGAAAAGCAGGCTTCCCTCGGAGCAAGGAACCTGATGCGGGGCTCAGTCCTAGGACCCTGGGATCATTACCTGAGCCAAGGCAGATGCTCAATGATTGAGCCACCCAGGTGACCAAATAAGTAAAATCTTTAAAAAAATAATAAATAAAATAATCACCACCAACAGTTAACATCTAACTGAACAGATTGTGTATATAATATGATCATTATGGCTACCTGCTATATACAGTTAGATAACTTCCCAGCTGAAGTGAAGACAGTATTTCATGCTGCTTCTTAGAATCTATATAAGGGATTTCAGTGTTTGGGTAAAAGCAAACTCTAGTCAACTGTATTCTTCCCAATACAATTTTTTCCCTCCAGTACATAAAGCTTTTGTTGCAATCAGTGGCTGTATCCTCTGCTGAAGAAATATGGCAGAACCAACATCATTACCACCAAAAGTAGCAAAATCAACTTCCTCATTACTAAAAGAGAACTTAGTGCCATATTTGCTCACAAAAGTTATAATTTCACATTAGATTTTTTTATCAAAATATTAAGTAGGGATTTAGACATTAAATAGGAAAATAAATAGGCTCCCAAAATGAAACACATTAAGATAAAGCAATAAATACAGTCTACATTCCTTTTCTGACTCAGGGGTTGTATACATTCAAGAATTCAGAAGTTTTCATGATTTGGACAAGTTTACTATGTATCACATAATAACGGAAACAGATGCGGCACTCTGTAATCAGCAATATTTCTACATTAAAATGTATGAAGATTAATGCTAAGTGGAAACATAAAGACTGTGAACAGCCTCACATCCATTCAGGTTAGGTTTTAGTGCCAAACTTACAAACTTTCCATTTTCAAAAGGAATTGTAGGTAAGAGATTGTGAAGTATGATTAAAGGAGAGACCAAATTATAATTACCAGTAGACTGTCTGCCTATAAAACCTGAGAGGATTAACTTGAAACTTATTAGGAATTTATAAAGCTGACTAAAAAAGATAAAGCGAAAGATAAGAATCACTAGCATAAGAGGAGGCTTTGAGATGCACCTGGGTGGCTCAGCCAGTTAAGTGTCTACCTTCCACTCAGGTCATGATCCTGGAGATCCTGGGATGGAGCCCCACATAGGGTTCCCTGCTCAGCATTGAGCCTGCTTCTCCCTCTCCTTTTGCCTGCTGCTCCCCATGCTTGTGCTCTCTCATTCTCTCTCTCTCTCTCTCTCTCTGACAAATAAAATACATAAAATCTTAAAAAAAAAAAAAAGGAAGAGGCTTTTAGTTTCCACAGGTAAAGTTTTAAGAAAGAATTCCTTCCCTGTAACTGTCAGTGGAGAAATATTCAATTTATGTCTTCTCTTCCATAATAATAATACTAAGTTGAATCTACTATACATGGGTCAGAGGAGGAGTGTGAAACAAGGGAACTGAAATAACTATTATTTAAATAAATCTACCAAGTGCTGCTAGGTACATGGTATAAGGAATAAACAATGTCCTTAAAGAGTTTAAAATCTAAGACAGCAATGATAACAAAATGAAGGCATTTAGTATGGGATATTGTGGTAATTAAATGAGAAAAGACATTCCATACGACAGGGTTCTGAATCCTACGAACTTTGTTCTCCTTCTGATTTTATGTAACTCGCTACCTGCTTCTCCCTGTAGATATCTGAGCTTATCACCCTTTCCTAAAGACCTTGCAGTGGGCACCTGGGTGTCTCAGTCGTTAAACATCAGCCTTCGGCTCAGGTCATAATCCCAGGGCCTGAGATGGAGCCCCACATTGGGCTCCCTGCTCGGTGGGGAGCCACCTTCTCCCTCTCCCACTCACCCTGCTTGTGTTCCCTATCTCATTATCTCTCTCTGTCAAATAAATAAATAAAATCTTTAAAAAAAAAAAAAAAAAACAACACAATAATAAAAGACCTTGCAGGAAAGACCTGGAGAGGAGCTGCTAAACTGTAAGTTCCTGAGCATCCTCCAAGTAGCACATCCTTCAGTCAATGGTTCTCTACCTCAGGTGGAGGTTAAAATCATTTGTCAAAACTCTTTGGGGGAGCTTTTAGAATCCCAGGATACAGGTCACATTCCAAACCAATTAAGTCAATGTCTAAGGGTAGGGCCCAGACATCAGGATTTCTGAAACATTCTCAAGAGAGGATGAAAGTATAACTAATATTAAAAACAACTGAGGGGCGCCTGGGTGGCTCAGCCTCTGCCTTTGGCTCATGATCTCAGGTTCCTAGGATGGAGTCCTGTGTCCAGCTCTCTGCTCAGCGGGGAGCCTGCTTCCCCGACTCTCTCTGCCTGCCTCTCTGTCTACTTCTGATCTCTCTCTCTGTCAAATAAATAAATGAAATCTTAAAAAAAAAAATAACAACTGAGACTCAAGAAAAGCCAAAGGATATGAAGGCCATGCATTGAGATTAGGCATTTAAATTCACGGCAGCTGAGCAAGAACTACCAGATAGCACCCTTAGAAACTCATTACAAGGCTTCCTGGGTATCTAGGTAGAATTATGGGGTAATTAAGGCATTTTTCTGATTTCCTCTGCTGTTAACACTTAATAGTTTAGAATAGGAACAAAGCTGAAAGAAAAGGAATGGGCAAACTTAAGCTTTACTTGAAGCTGAACTCCTGATGTAGACACAGCTGGACGTTTAGGGTTAATAACTCCCATCTTGCAAAAATCTACAGTACGGTATTAATAGCCGACAGACTAATCTTCCAAACAACAAGAGAACTTGTAATTTTGTTCTCAACAATTAAAAAAAACTAATAAAATAGTCTTTACATTTTTCTTTTTTAGTGTTTTATTTAGTTTCAGTTCTAGTTTCTCTGCTCAAACTCTGTCGGTATTAGTTGTGTAGAAGTCTTATATTGTTGGTTATTTATGTTACTAAGTTTCCTATGGTAAGTAGCTAGGCATGGTATTCTTTGGCGAAATACCCTTAGATCTGAAAATGAATCTGAGTTTCCAAATGGAAACTATCTTCAGAAATCATGTGTTTGTCCCATAATTTGTATGTGGAGTATCTTCCTAGGAACTTGGCTTTCTGTTTACTGGCTCTAAAGTCTGCTTCACTAGAACTGTTCCAAACCTACCTGTGGAATAATCTAAATTTCTGGTGCTAAAAATTGGAATTAGTAATTTTCCATTACAATTATTAGGATGATTAAAGACTAATTCAAACACACACATATATACATACACACTCAACAGCCAGCGAAAGGAAAACCCAAACGAACTTTGATCTTGTCTCTACCAATTCAATCCAACTCAAAGCTGCAGAGTTTAAAGAGAACTAGCCCAGGCACCAACCAATAGAAAAGCCATTTGATTCTCTACATTCAAGTTCCTCTGACAGATCCAAGCCATTAATACCGAATTAGTAGAACTTGCTACTTCCAAACACAAAAGACTCTTTGCTTATGTCCACATGTCTTATGTGGGAAGTCAACAGATTAGTCCTTATTAGGAAGGAAACCTAACTAGAACCTTCCAACTGGATTTTCCTTTTCCCTTCCCTTCACCAACTACTTCTGGGTATGCAAATATATACATGTATATGAAAGAACATAAATTTGGCTAACAGTTTGACACCACTGTTTTATTAACAAATGTAACTCAAAGCAAAATTATTAAATAAGGACATATAGTAAAATAAACATTCCAGTGGCCTTTTAGACTGAAAAGTTCTGCTTTACAAATAAAGGGGAGAACAATACAATTACACAATAGTGCTTGTGTAGATTTGCTGAATATGCGATGAAGCCCGGACCAGCCAGCCAGTTGTCTCATCTCTTCTATCCCAGAAAAGGGTGAAAAGAACAGGACAGCTGTAGTGTCCTGACTTTGAGACTTACTGGTGAATGGAATGACAGATGTAGAGCCAGTGCCCCAAAGTGGGCAGGCCCTCATCTCTGACAAACAAAAGAGGATGACAGTCTTGGAGCCCCATTTACTTCAATAAAATTTTCTTTTTAAGCCAGCTGTCTTTTTTTTTTTTTTTTTAAATCTAAGATACTGAGTGGTACAAGGCAGTATTTACTGATGAGGTCTCAGAACACCATTTTACCTGATAATCCAAGCAAAACACCAACAATTAGTTCTCTCTCTATTTATTACTTTTTAATTGTATCTATATTTTGCTATATATATATTATATGCTACTGATACATCTATAGCTTTATGGTATGTGTCAAATAAAAAGGG
This sequence comes from Enhydra lutris kenyoni, assembly GCF_002288905.1. Taxonomy (NCBI): domain Eukaryota; kingdom Metazoa; phylum Chordata; class Mammalia; order Carnivora; family Mustelidae; genus Enhydra; species Enhydra lutris. The sequence goes on along the minus strand of NW_019154100.1, from coordinate 21,672,215 downwards.
CTGTTCCAGCTTTGTCTCAGATTTACCCATGAAAAATCTGAAAAGTAAAAATTTTTATCTTCAAAATGTTCCACATCTGTTAGATGTATCTTCTTATAATCCACTGAAGATTGGTAATTTTGTCCTCTTGCAACTCCCTATTGACCCAAAGTAATGATTTGTACAACTCATTAAGCACATATTCAATTCTCTACCATATGTTGTGTTGGTAACTTCCTGTACTTTTGCCGTTCTACTCAGAGACTGTAAATATCTTGAAAATTAGGCATTTATTGCTTATGTTTGTCTAGAGTAGGTGCTCGATAAATAGGACAATTCACATACCTTATCTCATTGGATCCTCAGAGCCATCTTGGGGAGTTGGTAGGGCAAATAATATCCAACTGAGGCACCAGTAGTTTAAGAAAGGCATCATCTAATCTAATATAGAGAATCAGTGAAATTGGAAATTGAAACCATTTTTTCCATGTATAATTCAATATTTATTATACTTATAGCTTTTCCAAATGTATGGAAATGTCTATCAATTGTAGAAGTATTTTTATTTTTATTCTCAATTTCTTTCAGTTGTTCAATAAAAACAAATTTACCAGGGACAGAGCTGATAATCATTAGTAGTGGTCAAAAACATGTATTATAATTTCGGTCCTATGTATCTGAAGCTTAAGTTCTGAGGAAAACTATTCATACTGCAGTTCTTTGTTTAAAAGGATTAACATAAGCATCAATACCTTTGCTTTGCCTTGACAAATAGCTTTAGAGGATGAAGACTTTATAGAATACAGTAGAAAGACATGTTAAAAATGTGAACGCCATAAGAATAAAGGAAAACATTAAATTACATTTAAATAATCAAAGTAACAGTGATTCTGACCTAAGGAGGTAATTGTATGTATAAAATTTAATGTTCCAGCTAATTTTTACATAAAGCCTTATGAATTTCACACCTAAAAACCTGCATAAATTCATCGACATTTATTTGTAAAATGACTTTGAGCTCTAGGAATTTCATGCAGTTTGAAGTTGACTTTGTATAGAAAAGAAAATAATGCTAATGAGTGAAAATTAAGTATAAGGCATAAATATGTAATTATATACATTTCCAAAAGTGGGATAAATCACACATTAAGTTATGTCTTAATTCAAGGACTTGTAAGAGGCAAGAAGATATACTTGATAGTCTTTGGATAATTACTTTTAATTAATATGCCTATATTACAAAAATATGAGAATATTTTAAATTAGGGATGTAAAAATAGTCAATACAAGAAAAATATGGATCTTTAAAGCTAGAGGAGGGCAACCACTGGAAAGAGGAGAGATTTTACTTCTTCTGCCTACCCATAAAAGCTAAGTCTAGACATTCATAATTATACCAATTAATTGGCCATTTTGACTAAATTATGTAAATGGTCTATATACACTTCTCAAAGTACATAACTGCCAATGCTATTTTCACTTTGGTTAAGTCTACACTAGCTAGCAAAACAAAGTGGATAATTAAGACAATTATTCTGATAATTTAGATCAAACATTAATTAAGGTAAAAGTAGATTAATTTTTCTGGGGGGGAGGCTTGGATTGGAATATAAATGTTCCTTTTGTGTTCCATAAGCATGTCAAAAAGGTTTTCTGTTTTTTTAATTGTTTTTGAAATCTGATTTCAAAACATTTAGTATATATTGTTCCTACAGCAATTACTTAAGCAGAATCTCAGGTTCTTAAATTCCCAAGGTGCCTAGGTAATAGAATAGTATTTTAGAATTGTTTATACCAGAATTGGCTTAACTCTCATTTTCTAAGTTCATAGACTATACTGACAAAATTTATTACTCTCAATTCAAAAATAAAGTCATTAGAATGTATTCTTTTATATATATATATATATATATATTTTTTAAGTAGAATGTATTCTTTATATTGGCATTACAGTTAGGTAAAACACCCTTTTACCAGAAGTGTGCTGAACCATCTAGAAGTACAATGATGGTCATAATTTACTATAAATGGAAAAAAAATTTACTTTAAATGGGTGGAACAGAAAATATATGCAGGTGCATGAATAAACAAACAAGCAAACAAGTAATTAGGTATCCTATAGCTATAGCTACCTATCTATTCAGAGGTAGTATGTCAATATCTACCTACCTAAAGATAGAGAGAGAGAACATATAAGCAATTGTCACAGAATGCTAACAATGTTAGTCTAGATGAAAGGAATATGGGTGTTCACTGAAATTAAATGTTTCATTTACTATTATTTCAACTTTTCTGTAGGTTTGAAATTTTTCAAAATAAAAAGTTGGGGGAAATATACATTTTAAGCTTCACATGAAATAACTAATAAATATTCAATACCCGTCAAACCCCCATGAATATGATACCCCTGAGACTGAAAATTCTACAGTACCTCATTTCTTAAAACCATACTGTGAAATCTATACTAAAGATGCTTTCCAATAGGCCTTAAGTGAGCACTTTAAAATATTCCCAAGGTTTCCCATGCAGGGTATAGTTAAAGAGCATTCCACTTGAGATCCTTGCCTGAAAGGCCCTATAGAATTGCAAAGTATCATTATTAAGCAAATGTTCCTGGGCCCTTGGGTGGTTCACTTAAAACACATTTCACTGTATTGAATATTCAATGCCAAAAGCACACTGTTCAGTGTTAAGATTTGCAATTTGAACCCAGTTGGGAGAAGTAAAAGGTTCTTGTAATTTGCCTATACTGTATTGCATTGATGTAGTAGCTTTCACTGATAATTAAGTTCCAAAAATATGAGTTAGATTGTGTGAACAATGGAGGAAAGCTAACCTTTCTATTATAGCCTCAGCTCTTGACTTCTTGTATTTAAGATTACAGATGCTCCATTAAATCGGTTTTGTGTTTAATCTCCTCTTGAAAAACAGTGAATGTAAGTCCCCAACTTTCTTCCCTTTCAGCAAACCCAAGTATTTGACAGTGAAAACTACAAGGCTCAAACCAGATGATTAACACCGCCCACTGAGGATAAGAAAAGTTTAGCGTGCTTCTTTTGGGGTAGTTTTCCTCAACTAACTCTCACTGGTTTCGAATATCAAAATATATTTCACACTAGATTTTCAAATAATTTTTTGGAGGAATCAGATTTGAGATGGAAGGGTATGCGTTTAAAGTGATACTACTGATCATGTTCCCTTTAAATCCATAGATATGTTTTAAAACATCAGAGAATTTTTCAACTGTAATGTGGCTTTAAAAAAAGTTTCCATCAAGCCTCTGCTTGTCATCCAGTTCTTCTGCGTGTTTTTTTTTTTTTTTAATCTGGGTCCTTTAGTAAAATATAGAACAATAAAAATATGCAGAACAAAGGACCGAACAACAACAACCAAAAAACTAATAAAGAAGAAAAGGCAGGCGATTGTCATTACATTAGAAGAAAATTACTTGATTCCCTTTTGAATATATGCTGGAGCGTTGAGACCCATCTCCTTGGTCCCCGCTCTGAATGAGGGGAAATTGTCAGCTGAGCTGTGACTTTCTCTGGTCCTCATCTAAGCAGCGTCACTTTCTCAAGCGCCACTGGCACTGGGATTACACTCCAGCGTTTAGAGCTTCAGCATTTAGAGCTTCAGGCGAGAAAATGTAATCCACACCCAGTATAGAGCTTACCTTTAAAAGAGGTGAAACTACCTTGGCAATGAGAGCCCAAGCAGTGCGTTTGGGATCTTTGTGGGAGATCTTCTCCCCATGTGTATAGAAAGGGAGTGATGAGGCAGAAATTGTGTAGCAGTGGTTCTCTACAGTGGTACCGGGATCAGCGGCTTCAGCATCACGTGGGAACTAGTTGGAAATGCAAATGATCAGTTCCTGCTCCCAGACTTCCTTAAGCACAAACTCTGGGGATGGGGCCCAACATAAGCGTTTTAAACAGCCCTTTGGGTGATTCTATTATATTATCTCTGACAGAAACAAGAATATAAATTTTTCAAAAGAGCTTTCAAGTCCAGTCCAGTCCCGTTAAGACCTGGAGGGGGAGAACAGCGGAACAGGATATTCAACTATTACCCGGGTCGGGTGGGTCCCAGGCCGCCTGACCTGTCCGCGACCCCCTCCAGTACACACGCCCCCCGCGGCCGCAGCGGGTCCCCCCACCCCGTGCCCGCCTCCCTCCGCCCCCCGGCTGCGCGGGCCGCCCAACAAGAGTCAGGTCGGGGGCCGGGGGCGCGACGGGCCCCTCCCGCAGCCGCGCGTGCCGGCCGCAGCCCCCTCCCGCCCGGACTGCCCCTTTGTCCGCCCCGAGGGCGGCACCTTCCCGCCCGCGGGGTGTGCGAACCCTCGGGGGGTGGGAGAGGAGGAGGGACAGGGGAGGGAAGGAGGAGGAGCGGGGCGGGCTGCTGAGTGCAGGGGTGGGGAGCCGCCGTCGCACACCCGACTACCGACCCGGCCAGCCTTCGGAAAGGGGCTTTTGTGGCCCGCCCGGGAGTCCGCGCGAAACAACCGCCCCAAGGCGGGGTGGCGCCTCCCCCTTGGCGGGAGCCGCCGCAGCCCTCCCGGCCCCAGAGCCGCGGCAGCCCGCGGCGTCCGAGCCCGCCGAGAGCCGAGCCGGTGGCGGCGCTCGGCGGGAGAGCGCGGCTAAGCGGAGGGGAGGGCCGGAGGGTGGGGCGGGGCGGGGCTGGGCCGGGCCGCGCGGGAGCCGAGCGCCCGCGCCTCCGCCTCCCGCGCCCGCGCCCGCCGCAGACCGGGGCCGCGCCGAGAGGCGGGGACGCCTGTGCCCCCCCGCGGGCCGCCTGCGCCCGGGCCCGGAAGGTGCGAAGCGGCGTGGGCCTGCGCGCTGGACGGGCGGCGGAGGGCAAGCGGGCCCTGCGACGGCCGACGGTCGCGGGTGGGGGCGAGGGGAGGACCGGAGGAAGGGGAGGGAGTGGCGAGCCGGCAAGAAAGGGGAGTGCAAATATTGTGACTGCTGCGTCCGGAAACTATCTGCGGAGCTGTCGGAGATCTCCACTCCGGGCTCCCGGAAGACTGCCTGGAAGCTCGACGGCCCCCCGTTTGGAAGGACTCTCCGACTGCTGCACAAGACCACGGGCACTCGTTTCTTCCCGATCCTGCGACGGGTGGGGAAAGTCCACTACTCACCTTTTATTCTAGTTTTCCCAAGGACAGGGTATTAATTAAACTGACTTTTGGGAAGCTTCGACTCCTGGGCGGTTGCCACCGTTGCAGGATGATGTGAGGCGGGAGCCTTTCTTTTCTGCCCCTACCCCACCCTGGGCTGTAGCCTCGGGTTTTTCGTTGCCAGTCTCCTTACCTGATCCCTTGGATAGCCGTAGCACAGAAAAGTGACACAATATCAGTGGCAAACTTTACAGGGCAAAACACCCCGAATATGCATGAAACCAAAAGCGGGAGCACCTCTCACGTTGTCAGGACAATTAATCGCGGGATCGCGCGGATCTTCGCGGCTTCTTGTGTCCACTGAGGTCTCAGCGAGCCAATCCCGTTTGGGACAGTCGGTCCGCAAGGTTCTCCCTTCCAACTGAGTTATGGACTGGGACACACCAGGCCTTTTAATTTCCTCCCGCAGACTTGTAAACCTACAACTTTCCCACCTATTTCTAACCGTTTTGGAATTCTGTTAAGTCTTAGGTAACTGAAGGAGAGGAAATTCGAATCACGCAAGCTTAAGTTAAGAAAAAAAGTAGACTTAGTTGGTACATCAACAGCAAAATCACCTAATAAAACTGGTTGTGATACCTAAGGCTTGTTTTGAAATTTTAAATACCATATATTAATTGGCCAATTTTCAGTTAAATCTGCTAAGATCTATTAAAACACAAATTGAGCAAAACACTCTTTACTGCCCTAATACCAGTCAATCAAATCAATAGTGCAGGTGTCTTTTTGCAACAACAAACAATACTTGTTTTGGTTTTACTTTGGCTCTTATTAGTTTGCTACACACCTCTTCTTAGAGTCCCATTTGGTAAGTATGCCAAAATTGCAGAAATCATTTTTTACGTCCTTTTGTTCTCTAAACTTAGAGAACTTCTTGAACCAAAGCAGAAAAAGGTTGGAAGTGGGTACATTAGTCCTTCTAACAGTTTTATCCAGAAAGCTTCAAATAAACTGACCTTGGACAGTGCTAGTCAAATCATCAAGGTTTGCAACAACTTTATTTTAGCTTCAAGCTGTATGGGAAGTGGGGGGATTGTGCCTAAATTAGAATAGGTGTAATCTAGAAAACTACTTGAAGCACCATCTACAGAAAAATGAGAACTTTCTGTTGTTAGTAGCTGCTTTTTGAAGGTAATGGGCATTTCACTTCAAGGTGGCAAATGCTGAGTGTAGACTCCAAAGTCATGGGGTTTGGTTCTTCCAATGTTTGCTTTCTTCACTGTTGATTGAAGACCAATGCGTATGCCTTTATGAAACAGAACCAGAAAATGTTTTTATAACAATTACAGACATGACAATAATGAGTTCAGCTTATTTCTTTTATCTTAAGAAACGGTGCAAAAAATTAGGGAAGAAACGTTGAAGTAAAGACAGAGGAGAGGGAAAGAAGGGACTATCTCTGGGGGCTAGTGCAGGTTAAGTGCAGACACTTCAAGAGGAAAGAGTTTGATCTCTTCTCACTCTTTCAGTCTTGCAGTCTTGGCCCTTGTTTTGAATTAAAATGTAACACCCTTCTTTGGTGGCCAGCAAGGTCCTTGTTATTTAAGATGGAGAATCATCAAGGCGAGGTGAGGAGGAGTGGTGCTATGTGTTCGGAAGAAATGGAACTGCGAAAGCATTCAGTAAGTTGGAATTTTCAGGTGAGAGGACTGAGGAAATGTGCATTCTCCTATCTGAGCAGCCTTTATTACTTTTCCAGAATCCATAAGCAAAAATAAAGATTTTATTTCCTTTCAAAAATTAACCTCTGCTGAGTACAGGAGTCCATTCTTGTCAAGCCTTAAAAACGAGTTCCCTGTTCCATCGAGATGGGCTTTTCTGTCAGGAACTGGAAGGAGTCTTCACGCTAGGTAAGGTAGATGTCCTTGAACCCAGTGATTAGCACATCATGTCATGAATTTCCTGGAGCTGATGTAGATATTTTACGTCTAACACACTCTGATGTGGGGGCAGAATCCGGTAATGGGTCGCCCCTGTATGTATGTTTATTCCCTATTCCCTAGCCCAGCCACCCTGAGCTGTGGGGGAAGGAGGCTAAAGTAGCTGGCGCCCATTTAATAGAGAAGGACTGCATAGACATGACGCCACGAAGGGCACTAATCCAATCTGTAGCCTGGGTTTGTGAAATTAATCACTGCTGTTCCTTCCCTTTCCATCTAGAACTCTCCAGTCACCAGTAGAATCGTCTCTGTTTTCGCAGATGGAGGAAACTGGGTGTGAGCGGCGGGTCGGGCCAAGACCATTGCGAAGTCCTGCAAAACTCACTGAAATCAGGCGTGAAAGATACTCAAAAATGACCTGACGCAAAGATTTTGATGTGTAGGGATGAGCGGGTTGTGCGGATGTGAGGGGGCTAACCCTAATCTACTAGGGCTGCGGCGGCAGTACTCAGCCTAGGGATTGTGCTGGACCAGGCAAATGCCGGATTCATACGACGCCCCTTTGCTGTGACCAATAGAGACGTCCAGTTCGATTACCACGGAAACTCTCTGGGCTAATTCAACTTGACCCAAATGTGTGACCCATCTCGTTTACTACGGTAAAGGCGCGGGAGGGGGGGGGCACGTGACTCCTCTCACTTTGGCAGCACCTGAAAACGTGGAGCTGTGAGCAAGAGTGTGGGTGGGTGGGTGGGTGTCGGCGCACATATTCGATTTCCAAACATCTTTTGAAGCTGTCTTCTCATTTGTAATTTACAAACCCATTAAATTTCGAAGAGCCTGATAGTGTTATCAGACCTAAATGCACTGTCAGATTTCCTCCAGAATTAGGTTTTCACTTTATTCTTAAAATCCTTTGCTAAGAAATGTGTGGACTCACTATCTGAATCCCCCTATAAGAAAGACTCATGAAGAGAAATGAGTTAAATATAATACAATTGAGGTAGATTTGTTAATAAAGTTGAAGCACACAAAAATACCTCAATATATATGAGCAGCCTCATTCAGGAAAACATATCGTTCATAACCCCACAAGAATTCTTTACCCTAGTGTCCTCAAAGTAGCTTCAGATATCGCCACTTCTTAAGAAAAAAAAAAAGTTAGCAAAAGCCTGCACCCAAGTTTTGGGTGGGATTCAATATTCTAAGCAAAATATGCTCAACAGATGATAGTAGAGATGAAGCCAGAAAACAACTCCAGCTATTTAAACTGCCAAATGAGACATAAAGCTGCATTGTAAAAATCATCTGGAAAACAGGTTTTCCCATTGAAGTCGCTATGTGTTAATTACTGTGAGCTGGAAGGCTGGAGATCGAATGCCTGGAAGCCGACTTTCACCCCGCATACGTAAACGGAAAAAGTGCTGAACCGCAGCCAGAGGGCTCCTGCTCGGACTCATTGCCATGCATGCCTAGACATTAATATGTGTTCATGGAGGGCTCGTACAGTACGAGGTGTTATTTCCTTATAAAGAAACACCAGGTCTCGCTTTCCATTCTTCTTACAAAATTATTCGCATTATTTATGCTACATTGAGCGATCTAATTTCTTCGTGATAGTCAGCTAATTGCTCTGGCAGGTAATTAGAAGCGGTTTACAACGCAAAGGGCTTTTGCATTGCCCCTTGGATTATTAAGTTGCGCTGTAAATTATACCATATTTGCCGGGGAAAAATTCTTTTGAGCAAGTTCTCTTCCGGCGATCCGAGATGAAATCGGCTCCCCCCCCCATACACACCCCTCCCTAGCCACCCCCACTGCCACCACACCCCCTGCTTTTCCTGGACTCAGAGTCGAATGATTCTAAAGCACGCGATTTTGTTCGTGTTCACTGGGCCGAAATAACGTGGCCATTATGGCCTGAAATGGGCCAGGTTTGAAGCGAGCTTCCTGCGCGCCTGCAATATCCAGCAGGCATGTGGGAAAAGAACGGCTTAAATGGGGACATCTGTTCAGTGCTGCTCATCTTACTCTTACAGCCAGGTCAGGTTAAGAGAATAACCTGTTCGCCACCTTTTTTCTTGTTAATAAGACTATTAGAAAAAAAGCGAGCACACACACACAAACAACACTAATTGAGCTGCCATATAAGCAAAGACTCAGACACACAAAGGTAGCAGCTGAGTTACAAGAGGAACTGTAAAAAATAACCATTGGGCTATTTCAGGGGAAATCTACAAGACTTCTGTCAGAAAAGGAAAAGAGAAGAAAATCAGAATATGTGAGTTCAGAAATGCTCTCTACAGAAAAATGGGTTTACTTAAGAGATTTTAAGAATTCAACAAAGAATGGCTTGTTTTCAGGTTTTCATTTTAATAAAATTGACCTGAAGGTAAACCCTAGAGGATCCCCCCCCCTTTTTTCCCCCTTATGCCTTCAAGTACTCTGAGGATCCACACTTTTTTGTTGGTGGTGTTATCTGGGTCTGTGTTATCTCTGAAGGTCTGTTGACAAACCCCAAGTGGGAGTATCCTAGTTTATCCCATGATTTTATAAAAACTAACTGTAAGACCTTTCATAAATATCACCCAATTGTAAACCTTGTACAATGGTTTGAACACATGTGTGGTTAAACCCAGAGACCAGAGCAGCTCCTAGATTATTTGTAATTAAGCACAATTCCCAAAGTAACATTTATCTTCCCGAAACTACGATTGCAATTGTCAACCGTCTGGAGGAGACCACGAGGTAATCTGGGAACATTACCTCCTCTAGTAACAGAACAGAATGAAAAGAAATCAATAATGTTGAGGATAAGAATTTAGTAGTTTTTAACTCTGCATGTTAGCTGTGAGAAAGTGATATATAATACCAAAAGAAAAAAACAGCTGAAACAAATCCATTCCAGGAAAGAATCAAGGATGAACTTGTCTGACTGTTTAAGCCTCTCTTCCTTGCCTTGCACAACAAAAATACACAGACACACACGCACACGCGCACGCGCACACACACACCCCATTCACCCGAAATGAGCAAACTCTTTCCCCCATGTGTGTATCCTTCATTTACATGATGAAGGAGGAATAGGAAGTGCTGTAGAATTAATTATTAATTTCATCTGTGGGCTGGCAGAGAGATGACTATGAAATATACCTTAGAGTACACGCCTGCCTGTAAAACTAGCACACAATCATATCAACATACTATGAGAATGTGAACATTATGCATGTAGACAACAAATAGGGAAATAAGATTTTTTATTCCCTTAATACAGGAAGAAATACCTATTTTGGTGAATATCTTCATCTTTTCCTACCAATGAACTTACTTACATATTCATATGATTGATACATGGGAAAAGTCCTCCTTGTCTTCTGAGTATATGCAATTTGAACGCTCTAGCTAAAGTGAAGCAAAGTATGTAATATCCTAAGTTAGATGAGTAAACCTTTTCATTAAACCATTGCTAGTTTTTGAATGTTCTGAAGTGGCAGAGAAGAAAAAAAATTATTAAGCGGTGTGACACAGAAGAAAAATACCGAATCAATTAAGAAAAAATATGGAATTTTCTCAAGTGGTCCCATTTATTCAAAAAGAGTCCTCAAGGCAACGCTTTGCTTCCACCAGGAGACCCGATGCAAGAAGAGGAAGAGTTACTGCTGCTTCACTGGGGTCAACAAATACATCCAATTAAGCAGTACCAGGAAAGTAAGGACTCGGCTGTAAATGTGGCCGGACAGTTTGAAACCGAATAACCTCACTAATAGGGGCTATTGTTCAGCGTGGAAGTTCCCATTTTCCAATCAGGAAAATACAGCCCTCTCTGGGTTCTGACGACTGATCCCTTCCCACCTACGGTTCAACAATCTGCCACCAGCGAGGAGTTTTTATTACCTCCCTTCCCAGGAAATGTTAGGCAACTTCCTAGTAAAGGCCGCCCCAAAGCAGGAGTGGACAGCAAAAGGGCACCCCTCAGGAATCCACAGGTTCATGCCTGGCCAGGTTTTCTGTTCAGCAGGAAAGTAACTTTGACCTGAAAGCTCCCGACCACGAGATAGCCCCCCAACCTGGCCCAGCCCGCTCCTCCCTGCGGCCGGCGGCGGCGCTGGGCTGCCTCACCATCCCTCTTCACGCTTTATTTAGTAGCCAGCACGTCCGCGCAAGGTCCCCTCACAGTGGCCAGGGATTGGGGGCTGTCTTCTCATTTCGGGAGAGGCGCCTGCCAGGCACTCGCGGCCGGCTCCGCGTTCACTCGGTCCGCGGCGGGCGCCGGCCGATCAGCTCCCAGAGCTTGCGCGTCCCTGCCAGCGCTCCGGAAACCGAGATGCGAAGAGCCCGGTTTAAACGTACCCAGCAGAGGTACGCGCCTATGTGCAGTAGTTCATGTGAATTCTTTTTTTCTTTTTCTTTTTCTTTTCTTTCAGGCTTTTTTCAGTACTGTGCATATACCGGACCACACTTTGTCCAAAAGCAGTATTTGGTGTAGATGTGTTGCCGGACACTTGAAAGCCTGGATAACTTTGATGTTTTTCTACTATAAATCCCTAATTGTACTTAATGGTTACAAATGGTTTTATTTACTTGTCGTTGTATCTACACATTTTAATCTACTTAACCAAACAGCGGAGGCATATTTCACTCCCCACTCCCTGAAAAGGAAAAGCAAGGATCGAGGCCTCCAATTTGCTTTTAGGACCTTTTATTTCTTTGACTGTGAAAGCGTAAGAGCTCCAAATCGCAGCATTGATTAGTCTTCAAACCCGCCTGCAAAAAAAGCCCCCGTTTTTCACTCCATCTAAGGAGATGTTGATGTATATTGTAGCTGCAAGGTGTTAGATATACTTGAGCAAGTTGTTCCCAGGATGTAAATTAGGTCCCAAAAGCTGTTGTCCAAATCGAAGAAACAGAGAAATTAATCTGAGAGACTATCCATCATCACCAGTAATAAAGAGAGCGACATGGATGAGACAGATGATATGATTAAGGGGCTGTGGTCGTTTTAATTAACTTTTTGCTGTCCTGTAATGATCAAACTGGTCACCAGACCCGGTCAATAAGCATGTTAATATCAAACAAATAAAACCAGGGATGATTAAAAACCTCCTGGTTTATTAAATTTGAAATTCAAATGAAATTTATGCTGCAGATGCATACAGAATGCTAATAGATTTTAGCTTTATTGAAAGTGGATCCCACAGGTTTGCAAGAAACAGCAGATTATCCGTCTACTTCTCTCCTTGCCAGCATGTTCAACTCAATATGGGGTGGGGGAAACTTTTAATGTTAGAAAGTCTGCACTTTCTTTCTTCCTCCTTCCCTTCAAAACCTCTATGTTGTCATAGCACAATACTTGAGTAATGATCAATATCACAAAAGGTAAACTGAACTGTATGCCTTAAGAAATGCTAGGCCGGACAGGTTGTATCTACAATGGGTTACAGATATTTCTTCCTGTGGGGGATTCAAAAATGATTGAGTCACTTCTCCAAAGTGGAGAAAGAACTGCCATTAAGATCAGTTTCATTGAAACCAGAAGCAAGATTGTTGCTGTTTTAATTTTTGATCAGTTATGGAATTTTCTTGTTTTTCCTTTTTAGTTCTGTTGTCCTATGCCTTATCACAAACACTAACCACTTCTTTTGGGGAGGGGAAGTGGAGCGGGCACAGTATAAGGGAAAAAATGCCCTTTGACCAATACTAATGTGAAATAAACACTTAATTTTTTTTAATGGGCTAAGTGGAATATATATGTATGTATATATGTGTATATCTCCCTCTTTATCTCTGTATATTTTCTAATGAAGAAAGATGCACAAACCTTTGTGACAATCCTCAAATGCTGCAAAACCTTATAGAAATCGAGGAATCCAGAATGTTCATTAAATCCACACCCATGTTATCACCCATTGTTATAGGAAGAATTACATATTATTCCAAAGTGAATTTATCCAAATAAAAAATCTTAGAAGTAGGGAGCTCAAAACTGTTATCACATGACGTGGAGTTTTTTCTGATTCCAGCATTTTTTGAGGAAACAGTGGTTAATGCTTCTATTTACTCTCAGAGTCAGCATTTAACTTTTTTACTAGTCTTACCTCACTTCCTTCTAGGAGATAGGAGGATAAAATGATAAAATAAATAAGGGAGTCTTCTTTCAAAGCTTTTTTCCTCTACCTTTGAGGGTGATGGTATTGATTAGAATTAAACCCCAAATTTGAACAACTGTGTATTAGGTCCTTAAAATGAATAAATATCATTATAGAAAGAGACCAAAGCAAGTTAATTCTCTTTTATTTGTTAAACGGAGTTCCCTCCTTCCCCCACCCCTTCCTCCTTCTGGGCTGGCCTGTCACGCCTTCTCAACACGCTAAAATCATTCAGAGCGGCTTGCAGGGAGAAACACGACATTTATGGTAAGCGTCAGCCTTCAGAGAAAGAAAGCAGTTCATTAATTTACTTCACACTTACTTCAAAGTATGAGAATGTACCTTACCTTCTTAATCAATAGATATGTACAGTCAATATCCCAACACTGTTAAAAACGGGTCAGAAACATACTCTCACACCACAAACATCAGCCTCAACTCTGTTAAGTGAAACTTACACAAATGATACAACCTGACTTTGGAGTTTAGTAAACCCAAGGAGGATTTATCTCTCTCTCTCTCTTTTTTTTTTAAACATTTCTAGAAGCTCTTGATGCACTTGAGTAGGGTTCAAAAACAGTAACATGAAAATGTTTCCCCAGTTAAAAAAAAAAAGACACTTTCCGCAGCTAATAATATTTTAATCAATTCTGCATTAAAATAGATTTCTGAGAGCATTGGTAACTGCTTAAAACTATGAATTACTTTTAAAAAAACCGTGAAATATTCAATGGTGCTGGAAAGGCTGTGGACTTTTTTTGCTACACTGGTATGGTATTTACTGTGGTTTAAGATCTTCCCTTGCGGGAACAGTAAAATTGTAATGACATTTCTGAAGGTAACTAATGGTAAGCAAGTTCTAAAATCCACCAAATTTGAGCTAAGTGTATCTATCAGCATGCACACATACTCATCGCTATCCGGCCCAAACGCCATTAGATGGATGCCTCCATACATGTGATCCAAGATTTCTCAAAAGGCTCTCTATTCTCTGATCCATAAAACTTACAGATTTCAGTCAAAATTTCTTGGTTTTTTTCTCAGAAAGTGTCAGTGAAGTTTCCTGTGAAAACTTCTAAATTCCATAAAGCGTTCCTCATTTTTTCACCCAAAGAAAGAAACAATACTCTCTCACCCCCATCTCTATCTAATCCTTTTGTATTGAAATGTACTCAGCGTCGCGGGACAAACACGCCCGTCCCCTAGAGTGAGACTTGTACTTCCAAAGCGGAATCCCACCTCAGGAGGGAAAGGGGGAAAAAAAAAAAAAAAAAAAAAAAAAAAAAAAAAGCCACCGAATCAAAGTAACAACTCATAGACGCAGGCGCACACACGCCCTAACTCACCCCTAAAAATACCCCTCAGCGGCCCGAAGTTTCTACCCTTCCGCTGTAGAGCTTCGAGAAAGTATAGGTAGGTATTTAATACAATTCCCTTCAAAAATGTGGTGACAGTCCAAGAAGTTAAGAAAAACATCACTCAAGATTTTAGATACAAGGAACCAGAGGAAGCTGGCGACACAGACAGCTTTTGTGAGTATTTGTTTACTCAGCCTCACTCAACTTCTCAGTTTCACTCTTCAAATCGTCAGTTTCTCTCTGTGTAGGTACACTTTACTGCACTGTTCCTATTCTCCACCCCAGCTTTGTTGCCCACGCGCACACACACACGCACACACACAAAGACACACACCACCCTCTTCTCTCTCACACAAACACATTCACACAGCCGCCTTCTCCCTACTTCCTCTCCTGCGCACACACACACACACACACACACACACACACTATTCCTCCCTCTCTTCTCCCACACCAAACACACACACACCACCTCCCCTCACTCTTTACTGCCCTGTCCTTCTTCTCTCCCTAGGTTTGTCACTCATAGTTACACTACAGTACACTCACACCCTTCCCCCAACACTTTACTGATCTGTCCCTGTACCCTCCTGTCACACATGGTTATATTGTCACCCGTAACACCCGCTCCCTTCTCTGCCCGGTCTACCCTCCTCCCCCTCCGCCGCCGTGTCACTGCTACACTACCCCTTACCCCCGCCCCCGGTCTGCACTGTCTTCTTCTCAGCTTGGTCACACACGCACAGGGTTACATTGTTGCACACTCACACACCGCTTTGGAACACACGCGCAGTCCCTCGCGCCCCTCCCGCTACCGCCGCCCCCCCCCCCAGCGGCGGCCGGCTGCGGCGCCGATGACCTCACGGCGCGCGCGCGGCGCGGCCCGGCGAGGCCGCAGATTGGCTGGCCGCGCCTCCGCGGCACTTCAAAGCCGGAGAGGGAGCTACAATTGTGGTGGAATGGGCGGAACTGATCATTGTATTGCACACCTCTAAAAAAAACACTGCCTCTGATTTATCAATATAAAAAAGATCCTCTGAGAGGAGGAGGGCACTTTTGTGTGATGGCAACTTCACTTCTAGGGGTGAGTCTCAGGATTTTCTCTTGCTGGTTTAATTAGTTTCCTTTTATTGCCGATCGGAGGGGGTTAAAGTCGCCCCGGCCAGGCCACGGGCTATCAGTCTCTATTGAGAGCTTTCTTTTTTTTTTTTCCCTCCCCCCTTTAAATACAAGTGAATTTGGAGAAAAGAAAGAGGGGGCGAGGGGGGCAGAGTCACTTTTTTTCAGCGCAGGAAAAGGTTCGAAGGGCATTTAGACAAGCCACCTCGCAGCGCCCGGCCGCTCCCTGCCCGGGAGACGTGCGCCCAGTCCATTTTATATGCGACGATTTCGGGGGTAAAGAGTGCTCTCTTTTTCCTCCTGAGCAAACTGCAGATTTTCCCTCTTCCCCTTAAAAATACCGCAACCCGTCTTGTCTTGCAGGTACGTTGAACCCGTCTCTCTCTCTTTTTACTACTGTAGATTTTTTTTTTCTTTAAGAAAATAAGAAGAAAAGCAGGAAGAGCGAGCGAGCTCTTTAGTTTGACCTCTTTTGGCCTGGGAGAAACAACCCAGCATGGGTTTCTGGGGACCGGAACAGGATTTTCAAAGCTTTCTCTGGATTACAGGGGAAGCGCTCTTAAAAGCAATCCACTGGTTTTTCCCCAGGCTTCTCGGCAAAGGAAACTTCCTTCCTCCCCAAACTGGACTTTTTGCTTGCTTGTTTGTTTCGAAGTGCCTGGGGCCTTGTGTACACGGGAGTGTTGTTTTAGGTGAGAATACTTGTCAAATTCTTCTTTAGCATGGCGCTTTGCTCCCGAGTCAGCTGCCGGCAGCCCAACTTGTCCCCTCCCGTAGAGTAGGAAGCAGCCGGGTGCCAGGGCTGTTGGGGGAGCCAGGTGAGTTGGTGGCGGCGTGCCGCAACGAGAAATGGGGTGCCGTGGGGCGTTTTGGAGGTTACCGGAGGACTGATGCACTTTTCTTTCCTCCCTCCCGCACCGGCCTTTTGCCCCCCTCCCCCTCCCCCACCCCTCTCCTCTCCTCCTTCCCGCAGGAAGAACCGAGGTTGGGATCCACTCCTCTGGCCATGCTTGCTGCTACCTGTAATAAGATCGGCAGCCCCAGCCCGTCTCCCTCCTCCCTCTCGGACAGCTCTTCTTCTTTCGGCAAAGGCTTTCACCCCTGGAAACGTTCCTCGTCCTCCTCCTCTGGCAGCTGCAACGTAGTGAGTTCCAGTCTCTCGAGCTTCGGCGTGTCGGGGGCTTCCAGGAACGGCGGTACGTCCTCTGCTGCGGCGGCGGCCGCGGCGGCGGCGGCGGCGGCGGCGGCCCTGGTGTCTGACTCGTTCAGCTGCGGCGGCTCGCCGGGCTCCAGCGCCTTCTCCCTAACCTCCAGCAGCGCCGCCGCGGCCGCTGCGGCCGCTGCGGCCGCCGCCTCCAGTTCGCCCTTTGCAAACGACTATTCGGTGTTCCAGGCCCCCGGTGTCTCAGGGGGTAGCGGCGGAGGGGGCGGCGGCGGCGGCGGCGGCTCCTCGGCGCACTCGCAGGACGGCTCCCACCAGCCCGTGTTCATTTCCAAGGTGCACACCTCGGTGGACGGGCTGCAGGGCATCTACCCGCGCGTGGGCATGGCGCACCCGTACGAGTCGTGGTTCAAGCCCTCGCACCCAGGCCTGGGCGCAGCCGGCGATGTGGGCTCGGCCGGCGCGTCCAGCTGGTGGGACGTGGGCGCCGGCTGGATCGACGTGCAGAACCCGAATGGCGCGGCGGCGCTGCCCGGCTCGCTGCACCCTGCCGCCGGGGGGCTCCAGACCTCGCTGCACTCGCCGCTCGGAGGCTACAACTCGGATTACTCGGGCCTGAGCCACTCGGCCTTCAGCAGCGGCGCCTCCTCGCACCTGCTCAGCCCCGCCGGTCAGCACCTCATGGACGGCTTCAAGCCAGTGCTGCCGGGCTCCTATCCGGACTCGGCCCCGTCGCCGCTGGCCGGCGCTGGGGGCTCCATGTTGAGTGCTGGGCCGTCGGCGCCGCTGGGGGGCTCCCCGCGCTCCTCGGCACGCCGCTACTCCGGCCGCGCCACCTGCGACTGCCCCAACTGCCAGGAGGCGGAGCGGCTGGGCCCGGCTGGGGCCAGCCTGCGGCGCAAGGGCCTGCACAGCTGCCACATCCCGGGTTGCGGCAAGGTGTATGGCAAGACGTCGCACCTGAAGGCGCACCTGCGCTGGCACACGGGCGAGCGGCCCTTCGTGTGCAACTGGCTCTTCTGCGGCAAGCGCTTCACGCGCTCCGACGAGCTGCAGCGGCATCTGCGGACCCACACGGGCGAGAAGCGCTTCGCCTGTCCTGTCTGCAACAAACGCTTCATGCGCAGCGACCACCTCAGCAAGCACGTGAAGACGCACAGCGGCGGTGGCGGCGGCGGCTCGGCGGGCTCTGGTAGCGGCGGCAAGAAGGGCAGCGACACCGACAGCGAGCACAGTGCCGCGGGCAGCCCGCCCTGCCAGTCCCCGGAATTGCTGCAGCCCCCGGAGCCCGGGCATCGCAACGGCCTGGAGTGACGCGTATCCCGCCGCGGCCCTTCTCCTCGACCCCCTCCCATCCCGGTCCGCTTGGGTCCCGTCTGTCCTGGCCTCCGCTCCAGCCTCTTTCCACTGTCCATCCTGCTCGCACTTTCTGTCTCCTTCAGTCTCTCTCTCTCTTTTGACTCACTCTGTGACTTTGCTTTGTAAAGGGGATATGGACATGTAAGTAGCACCCATTGCTCTCCTGGGCCCTGGCTTTTTCATCTCACCAGGTAACACTCTAGGAGCCCCGTACAGCTGTAACCGGCGCCTTGCCGGGTCTTTATTTTCCGTCCTCTCCTCGTCCTCTCTCTGCCATCCCCAAATTGTATCATTTAGAGGGAAGCGGTCGCCGGAGGTAGAGCTGGACGGATCTAGTGTCTGGGAGACCCAGGGCCTCGGCCGGAGAGGGAACGGCTCCGCTGAACTAGGTTGTGCTGCGCGGTGGGGAGGGCGAGGCAGGAGGCCGGGCATCCCCGCTGGGGCAGCCTCCAGCGAGGTTGGAGAACCAGAGGCTTGGCGGTCTCGGCTTCCGAGAGCCCTGCCTGGCCGCTGCATGCCGCTGCCCTCCCTGCTCAGAGCTGTCGCAAATATGTGGGGGTGTCCACCTGGCGGCCCCGAGACTCGGAGTTTGTAGAGTTAGCTCTCCCAACGTCAGCTCTGCCTCTTTTCCTTTGTTCCCTGAGGTGGAACAGATTCAAGTTTCAGCTAAGGGCAGTCCTGGTGAATCGCTGCAGCAGCCTTCTTTCATCTTTATAACATTTTTTTTTAAATAAAAAACTAAAGAAAAATACAGCATCCTTCTACTTGGTTCCCCTCTAGATAGTTTGTCTTCTAGCAGTGACCAAGTCTTTCTTTCGAAACTGCTAACATTGATCCCAAAGTTATTTTGATTGCATTAACTTAACTTATGGGGTGGGGGTGGGGGCGAGGGTAGGTGTCTTTTTCTTATGCAAAAATGCCCCTTTCCGGTGAGACCAGATTAACTATCTCCGTGTTTGTCCTTTTCTACCTCGTTTTTCACCACTCCTGAGCATAATCTCCCAATCTTTTTTTGCTAGTCCAGCCACCGGTTTGTATTGTACCCATTTCTGTAAATTCTTGGAATTCATTGAAGATTCTTAGGGTTAAACTTTTTTTGCGTGTGATTTAAACTTATAAACAAGTGAAGAAGCTATCGTTTATTTAAGACGAGGCTGTAGTTTAAATGCCAAAAGAGGGGAAAATAGGAAAATAAAACTTTGTAAAATATATCAAAACCTAATGGTTTGTACAACTGGAGAATCCTTCTAGATTAGTTACCAATTAATTATAACTCCACCAGTGTATGGGTGTGAGGTGCAGCTGTCCAGGAGACAATTTTGTATAGTATTTTTCTTGTATATTACTTCCAGTAAATATTTGAAAATATATTGAAGTAAAGTTGATTTTTTTTTTCTTTTTTTGGTCACACAAAATACTAAGAGTTATTGTTGCAGTTCTGATGAGCTGCAGGTATTTTGAACTCACTTCTGGAGGTGCAGAGCCACAAACGCACTTTCGGGGCTTAGTTTTGCTCGAATATGAATTTAGATAGGTATCAAACTGTAACTAAGACAATATTTGATAAATGTGGGATGACATTTAATTTAATGGAGCATGTACTTCTTTGCATTTGCTGGCAGTTCAGGCATAGTTAAAGTGAGAGTTCTCCTATATTTCATAATAACTGGGTCTGCCAAAACCCATGTATTAAATAAATTGTCCAAGTGAAACTCAACTAACTTTGGCCTTTGTGTATTTCCTGAAGGTAATATTGTTAACTGTTAATAAACACTCCTGACACTACATTTAAATGTTTGCAGATTCTGCAAACTAATTGCTCATTGTAATGTTGAAATAATTTGGATATTTCACATTGAAATGAAAAGCCTTTCTCTGGAACATTTTAGACTTGCATTTTAAATGCATGAGATGTAATTGATTTATTTGTAATATTTTAAATGGTATTAATAAACTCAGATAAAAGACTAGGCCAGTTAATTTGTATTTTTTTTTCCTTTTTAAACTATGGACATTTGCATTTTATCTTCAGTTAAATGTCTAATTTAAACAAAATATAACCCTGTTTTTTTTGTGGTAATATTTAAATAACTGCCTTTAAGATATTACTTAGATGGAATGATCTATTTGGCAAAGCTGTGTTTCTCTATTTACCAAGATTAAGATTATAGTGTCTAAGAAATGTAATTAATTATTTACCAGTAGATTTAGCTCAAAGCATCAGGATTTACTGACCTCTTCAAATTTGTACTAAGTCACCAAACAATTCAAAGAAATTTCCCTGTTCTGCTTCCTTCTCTCCAGAAGGAGTCAGGTTGTTGGCCATTGATTGTGTTTGGTATTTAAAAGGCCAAGCCTTACATTGGTAGATCAATACATCTAAAATAAAACATGGGTTTGGGGATAACTTTTGTTGTTAGGGGGTGGAGGAGGTCAAGCTAACAAAAGCTTGTTTTTGGCATTCCCTGTCTTAGCTAAAGATTATGTAGAGGTAAATATCAGTAGTAGATTCCTGTTGAAATGAGTTATCTGTTCTTTTAAAGTCTCTAAACAGCCACCAAAGAAAAGGAAGGTTAAACCTTAATCTATTTACTAGGCTATTGTTCATAGGTGTCAATGATGCCAATAAAAAAATATTGTCTTGTTATGTCTAAGTGCATTTAAGCGATGAGTGTTCCTTGAGCCATACTTTGAAACATAAAATACTTTAAATGTTGATTGATGTTATATCAAACTATTTCACTATTAGATTAATATTATTATTTTGAATCAAACTGAATAAAAAGTTAGTGTGTTCAGATTCTTCTAAGTTTACCTTCTTTCTTTCTGTTTGCATTCTCTCCACCCCAAGTTCAGTCTTGGTGTACTTCTTGACCTGAAAAATTTCCATTGAAATTTCTATAAAGTCATTATTATCCATAGAAAAAAGTGAAAATACAGAGTGCTGTGAATATTGTAAACTCAGAAGGAAAAAAACAATTAGGGATAAAATATTTCAGAATAATTCAGTTTGGACCCAAGTAGCAGACTGCCTTAATCCTGTTGTCTATGCAGGTACCTGAGACCTCCAATCCCTATGGTTTTAGGCAAGCAGGGTTAGCCCTGATTCTTTGGTATACTAAAGCTCTAAGTAATGGTTTTAAAAAAGTAAAATAGTCTCTTTCTGTCACTTTCTTCCTAGGACTAACACGCAGAACACAGTTTAAGTGTTGTTTCTTTTTTATTGAAAGTTGCAATGCCGAGGGACTCGGAGAAAGCGGCTCTGAAGGAGTTAAATGTAGTGGCAGGTAAGAGGAAAGCTGCTTGATGCATTTATAATATAAGTTGCACTACATACAAAATCACATTTGACGTAAGAAGTGGGTCATGACAAGGAGAGATACTGTTTGGAAGGTTTCTTTGCGGGTCGTTGAAGGGGGACAGATTGCAAACTTTCGCTTTTCTCCTTCACCTCCTCCTTGCCCTTCTAGTTCTGGTTTATTTTGTTTTGATGCTTATTGAGTGGTATTTCTAGATTCACATTGTGGAGGGTGGGCCGGGTTCCCTTTTGGAGATGAACATCCTCTTTTCAGAGGATGGAAGATAAGGTGCAAATTTGTGATTTCTCTCTGCTTTGTCTGTGGTAAAGCACCTCTTAACAGTGCCTGAAGGCTCACACAAATGAAACCAAAGGCTGGATCTCAGTTTGAACCAAGAGACAAGATTCCCAGTCTTCAGATCAAGGTAGAGTTAAACTAGTTGTTGACCCAGAGGTCAGGCCGGTTTTATCAGTGCACCCTCCAGAGATGGGAACAGGGCTATAGCTCAGCCCAGCCTTTCGGTTGATGTGCCTTGTTTCTTCCCCAAATATTCTTCTCCACCTTGCTTTATCCTTTGCTGTTCAATTTCTCTCTCTTGCTCTCTCTGATCTCCTTCATCTTAGGATCTGTGACTTGCTGACATTGGACTATCAACAAAATTATTTTATGCCAGAAGCTTAATTCAAGCCAATGTGATGAGTTCCTTTCCCTTAGCAACTGACATTAGAAGAAGTTCCTAGATGGTTTTGCCTTCCTTCAACTTTATTCTTACCCCAGTCTTGGTATAACTTCCCAACTGGGCTTCCCCTTGGGGAGAAAATGCTGAAATTAAAAATTAAAGACAAGCAAATGATGAGACTGGACTCCTGAGTGGGCAGATCGATAATCCTGCCATCAACATTTTCATCTCCCTGTAGATCTTTTGGTGACATTACTGAATGGAATGTTACAGAAGGCCTGTGGAGGAATTTCTTTAAATTAAATATTTTATTTTGTAGGATTAGCTCAAAGGTCAGATGATCTTTTAGGTTGGTAAATTAAGGCAGGAAATTTAGAGGAACAAAACTGTAGATGTGATTACTCTCTGATTGCCTAAGGTGGTGGAGATAGATATAATGAAAGAAGGTCTACATTTTGCTCTATTTTTCATATGAATAGTCTCAAAGAGGGGTTAATTTGATGTAGGTATTTTGAATAAACTGGGGTTTTTATATTCCTGCTGTTTTTTGCTGCGTCTATCCAGACGGGCATTATTATTTCTCCCCGCACTCGTAAGAAAAACTCAGGTATGATCAACAATTTCTTTAAAAAAAAAAAAAAAAAAGATTTCCACAGTTGCCTGCCTTTCTTTATTTAAAAAATTGTCCATCAGATTAACTCTATCCCTGTATCTAGAAAAAAGAAAATCGTGTTAAGTAAGGAATCAAAAGGAGTGAGGTGTAAAGCAATGGTGTACTCATTTTTAAGTTAGGACTGTCTCTGGGTGGCATCTTTTGAGGACTTTGCTTGTTAGACAGTGTTACTGTTGTTTAAAAATAAGATTCGGAATTTGCTTGTGCCCTATTTATTCCCTGCTTCCGGATTAAAGGAAAGCCGGTAATTCCTTGCTATCCTGGGCTCCAGCCGCTGCGGTTTAAGGGGATGCGCGTCAGTGGCCATCTCTTTAGGTTCGCAGCATTCCCGGTGCGCAGGAGTGTTGATTTGCTGTAGCGTGGGGGAGGGGGGAAATCTATTTTCTTTGGTCCCTGGACGCGTGTTTAATTTAATTTAATTTTCTGCGGAGTCTCCTGGCTGTGAGGAAGCAGCCTTATACATTTAGCTTCGGTTCCTAAGGACTGTCGGGGCTTCCAGAGCTCTAGGGACAGCGAGGAGAGCCTGGGGTGATTGAGAGCCAGGAATAAAGCGCCCGCTCAAAGCTGCCGCTTTTCAGTGCCGTTCTAAAGGCATTCTTTTAAGCCCATCTAGGGGGGCTTCCTTTAAGCCCACTCCCTAACTTTGCTTCTCAGGCAAGCACTTCTTGGTGCACGGGAGGAACCGCGGAGGCGCCCTCTGCTTCTCCTTCAGAGCTCTCAGCTGAGGTCTGGGCTACCCAAAGTTGCCCTCATTCCCTTTTTCTGTGAATTCAGGGGGAGGTTTTGAACCTGGGAGAATTTCCCAGCCTTTCTAAACTCTACCTCCTCTTTCCTCCTCGCTCCTTGACCTGCCGGCTGCTCTCAGAAAGACATTCCGAGACCCCCCGGGAGGAGTTCTGATCGGGCGAGCCACATCGTCCACTCGCGGGTTGCAGCGAAGGATCGGGTTGCAGCGAAGGATGGGGCCGCAGTCTGGGATCTCCCCTCGAGCCCCGGCCCCCACCCACTGTACCCCAAAGCTGCGGGCCGGAGCCGCCTGCGTAGTGCCCTTGCACACAAAGGCGGAGCGGGCGCCTCCGCCGGCTGCGCGGACAACGAGCGCCACCATGCGCCCGGCGCTCGCTCTGCAGCGCGCCGAGTGTCTGCCTCCCCTGCGGGCTGCGACCGGCGCTTCCCAGGGCCTTTGGCCTTGCACGAACCGACCGTGGGAGTCCCGGCAGTGAGACTCCGCGGAGCTCACCTCCCTGCTCTCTAAAGAAGCCCGGGTCGATGTGGGGTGGAAGTTTGGCTTTCCTTTCCTCGCTCTCCAAATTCTCAACATCCGCGAGTGCCTACACCTCGCAGCCTTTCTGTCCCACCTTATCCCAGGGTGGCAGGCCCTGCGCCGCGTCTTGCCAGTGCCATCCGGGTCTTCCGCGGCAAGGACGCGCCCAGGTCGTTCTTCCCAAGCTTCTCTAAGCGACGTCTGCCTGCCCTTCTTCACCTTCAGTGTTCTTTTCTTGGCCAAACTGCTGCATTCACTCGCACCTGCCCCCAGCCGTCGCGGCGTTCTACCAAGTGCAGCGTTCTTCCGCGGGAAGTTTTAGTCTTGTCATTTTATTATTGGCTTGCGAGACTCAAATCAAGGAACTTGAGCACTTCACCCACGCTGTTATCATAAAGGAAGCAAAACCAAGTCTGATTGGCTGTGAAAAAACTGCCCTATTTGATTTGGGGAATGAAAGAACAGTATAGCCACCTCATTGACTACTTAGGGGAACATTAGATAGATAGATATAGAAATAGCTATAGCTATAGATTTAAAAATAGATCTTTTGAGAGAGAGAGAATCATTGTACCTGTTGAACAATACTCAACTTTTCTTTACCGCGTTGCACCTAAAACCCAGCGACTTCTCTTGGGCTTTCTTCTCCCTCTTTGCCTCTTGACACTTTGGTCAGGTGGATATTTGGGGAATACTAGCAACATTCTCTATGCCCCATATTTGGGGGACAGCTGAAGGAAAGGAAGGACAAGAGCACCCTTTCAAGTGCTTTACTTGGAGAAAGTACCTGCAGTTCCATGAGCGGCCTGAGGAGAGGAGCCGGCTCCTGGTAAACCTCTCTACCGCTCCTCCCTTACGCGCCTCTAGGACTTAGACCCTCTCCTCGTGGAAGTTCATTGTACAGGTGTGGATCCACTTTGTGGATTCCACTTTGTACGTTGGGGAGTTCTCAGAACAGAACACCTGCTCAGGATATGGCTCCAGCCTCCTAGCGCCTGTGGTTAAATCTGGGAACTCAGCTGACTCGTATCTCGGTAGAGGGTGAGGCGGGGGAATGACCTATCAGGTCTGCAGCGAGGGCCTCGAGTGCCAAGCCCCTGCGGCCTCCGACAGAGAAACATTCTGGCCGGCAGAAGCCCCAGAATATACTTGAGGCGACCACCTCTGGAGCCGCCACTACCCTCCTTCCTCAAACTAGCTGGCGACTCGAGCCCATGTTCCCACCCCTCTCTCCGGGGTCCGGAAAGCCGGGAAGCGCTGGAATGCCTCGTCCTCTCACCCTATTGTGCCTAGGTGTTGCAAACCACTGGAGGACAGAGCTTTGCGCTTTGATCTCATGTCCCAGTCATTCTTTAGCACAGAGGGGTGAGTTTAAATTAAATTTCTTTCTTTACTGATAAGTTCTAATAGGCCTCAGAAGGTGAATAATTATGCAGTAACATTTCATGGGTTGTTGGAGTGGGAATTCCCACTGCGCTGTCACCAGGAACAGAATTTCCCGGTACGCTCAATGCTAAATGAAGCTTCTCAAGTAAGCTACAAGTGTCTTTCAGATCTCAGTGCAAATGATAGTCCTTCCCTGCTCTCACCTTTTCTTGCCCCTGCAAAGCAGTTTGGCCTCACATTTTCCATTTAAATTTATCTGTGGTTTTAAAATAATTTTTGAATCTCTACTAAAGATCTTACATTTTAGGGGTAGAAAATATTTGCTTTGATGATTAAACATGCATATGAATTAAGACAAAGTACACACTGATGAAAGCTAGGGACGCAGTTTCCTGGAAGGAGGGCAGATGAGCCACCAGGGACTTGTCTCCGAATATCTGAATTTAGTCTTTTCATTTCTCTTCACTTAGTTTAGTGAATCGGCGTTTTTGCTTGAATCCTGAGAAAAAGGGTCAAATTGGGAGCTGCTGCGGTGTTCTGAACGGATCTAGTTTGCAAGTTCAGAAACGGACTTTTCATGGGGGGATAGGTTAAAAGAAAAAAATGTCTTTGTTACTTTATTCAGAATAATCATCTACCTATTAGAAAATGTGAAGTTAATTTTTAAGATTTTGGTTTTTAATTCCCCCCACAAGATATTGAGAAACTACATCAACAGTTTGAATATTTAAATGGATGATGACATTTTGATACTCAAAAGTTTTGATATTTTTGATACATTTTGATACTTAAACTAAATCAAATAAACCTAAATTTGTAATTTAAAAGCACAATGGAACTCTGTTATTTTGTTTTTTAAAGAAAATCCTTTCTGCCCCATTCACATCAGTGTTTCATTGCATAGCATTTTCCTTGTTTACTTTTTGTCCCTTTAAATTTCTTTCTTTAAATGAATTAAGCTCCCACCAGCTTTAAGATTTCTAAATCAACACATAGAAATTGGAGCCTGCTTATCAAGTTTTCACTTTTCTTTTGGCAACTAATTTGAAAGGGCGCAAACAATGAGTTGATTTACATTATGCGCATTTCACTCTGTACTCTATGTGAATGTTGAAAAAAAAAAACTCAATAATTCACCTAGGGTTATCTTTACGTCTTTGAGGGAACTGATCCTTCCAGCTTTAAGTTTTAGCCACTCCATTTTAAGCAATGAAATAGAAGAAAGAAAGTAGATGTTTTTCCCCCCTAGAGTTCAGATGATTGTGTAGTTCAGCTGAAAGTAAAGGATTTGTACTGTGCAATTTTGCACCCAATTTAATGTCCCTAATTATGCAGGTACCCTATCATCAGGTTTCCTATCATTTCAGGAAGTTTTGTGCTCATTCTTCTACACTGATCAATGCTTCATTTCTCTCCTACATACCTATCCCTTATTTTGGCTTTTTTTTTTTTTTTCATAGGCAGTTTCTTTCCCCTTTCAATTTAACAAACAATGGACTTTGTAAGGGAGGGGGAACCTGGTGGCAGGTGGTAATGTATTTAAAAGATATTCACCTTGATTTAGTAATGTTTTAAAAATATGAAGTCATAAAAATGCTCTTTAATAGAATTTGTCTGAAGATATATAAAGTTTCTATTTAAAAAACAATGTTTCTATTTAGGGGAAAATAATCATTTTAATAACATTAAATTCTATTTCTCCCAACTTTAATAAGGTTCTTGTGGTAACATTTCAGTAGCTTTTGTACTAACATTTCAGTAGCTTTTGTACTGTGAGACATGTTAAATTTTGCTCTTTCTTCTAATAAATAACTATTTGGCTTAAAGCTGCAGTAGTTAAATTTGAGTAAGGTACACATATATTTTATTTCCTATGCTTTCAATAGTAACATATTTTAGTTCGTTATCACAATTGAATGTTGTAATGGTAATGAACAGCAAGAAGTAAAATAACCTTGTAAATATTTTGGCAATAGAACATCACATATTTTTTAGTTGCATATAGTTTGTAGAAATCATATGATATAATTTATTTAGTATATGGTATAATTATTAAGTGTGAACATACTTTGCTTAGTGATATGTTTATTTGAGTTTTTTTGTATATATATTCAGGAAAATCAGAAGCAGTGATGTGTTCCATTCTTAAAATTCCACCTGTTGTTTTGCAGAGAAAATTTTAATTTCATAAGAGGAGTGTAGTAGTGGCTCCTCTTGCAAAGAAGTGGTATTTATATCTGTGAAGTTGTTTTGGAACTCCTTGTATTATAGTCCGAAAGCAGCCGAATGGTTCTTACTTCATTTTTTAAAGTAAACTTTCCATTTTGAAATTTTTTTAGAGTTATAGAAAAATTATAAAAATAGTACTGTGAGTCTTGGTAGTTTTCCCTATTATCATTTTATGTTACTATGGTATATTTATCAAACCTAAGAAATCAATATTGGTATATAATTTTTTAAAAATAAAGAGTGAAAGTCAACAGATGTTGCATGGCACGTCAGTTACAAGCTGTAGTTTAGGAAACTGCTGACCTCTTTTTGGTCAACTTGCCTAGGCAGACAGTACATAAGAATAAGTTACATGGAAACCTATTCCTCAGGGATATGCCTTTAAAGCTTAGTTTCTTAGAATGGAAGTTTTTATTTCTTTCATAGTTAATTAAAATACAAGAAAACATAACTAGCTCATTTTTTTTTCATGTAGGGAAGCATCAGATTAAATTTTGAACGTTTGACAGTTTCATTTCAAATTATCAAAAATTTATTCTTAGCAGTGTTTGCTTTGTAGCCTAGACCTATTTTTTATTCTATAGTTTTGAATGATTTATTGGCTCATTATTATTGTCCTTAATGTAGTGACTACAAAATACAAGTAATCTAATGATTCTATTTAGTCCCACCATATTTTTCAAATTAAATTTTAGTGTTATTTTTGCTAAGGAACTAGTTTGTCACAGTAGAGAAAGCATTAAAACCTAATGGTTGTCTTTTTTCTTTTTTTAAGCACAGATAAATATAAATCCTATAGGAGCGATACATTTGCATGGGTTTTTGTCATAAGTAAGATTATAAGGAGTTTCATTTTAAAAAAGGAAAGTGTTCTTTATTTAGAATATGTTTTACTATACTTAGGGTTGCCAAATGAAATACAGGATACATAGTGAAATGCGAATTTTAGATAAACAAGAAGTAATTTTTTAGTAGTAGTATGCCCCATGCAATATTTGCAACATGCTTATACTAAACATGATTTGTTGTTTTTTTGAAATTCAAATTTAACTGGATGTCTTGATTTTTCATTTTTTTCAAATGAAATTTATGTATCCATAAAGACAATGTTAACAAAAAGACAACATAAAAAACAAAATAACTCGCACCTATTCATGGAAATGCTAAGAACATAATGAAATTAGGATTTACTTGTTACCTGCAGGGTGAAATTATAAAATTGGTTTTCCTATTACTCTTTTGTGTTTCTTACTTTTCAGCTCATTTGGTTTCTTTCTGAGTTATCCTTATGCATTAGAATACTAGTACTATCCTGCATTCTAAGATATTATATTTAGCTAACTTTAAGAAAGTATTATTATGCTGATGTTTGCTGGTCATCATCTCCACACTTCTTTGTAATATTAATGCTATAAAGAGGGAGGTATCTTTAAAAATCCTAATTTCTACTCATTAGATCCTTGTAGGTGAGACCCCATACTGAAGTTTTGCTCATGTAAATTCTAGGTACTTTACACCCATGTCCTGGTTTAACTCTGACTTAGTTAAACTACACAAACATGGACACCTATTATTTCTAGAAGTCATGTATAAGTTGTAGCAGCAGTACTGTATATCAAATTCCCTTGCTAGGTATTCCATAAATTATAACTAAAGAGTCAGAAGTTAAAGTTCTCTATCCTGGGAGAGTTTGTTTTCCCTTCTGTGGAAGCATTGCTATAGGAAATAGAGGTAATATCCACAAATTTATTAATGACATTTTCTCATAATAGTTTTCTTTCTTATGATTCATTTTGCTGTTAATTTTCCAGTAATTTCTTGTCTTTCGAAGTTACCGTTTGTGATTATCCCTAGAAATGATTGGTAAAATTCTGTGTAGCTTATATACAGTACAGGCTAATAAGGGGTAAGGAAGAGAACAAACCCAGCATCTAAGGTTTATCCATTTTGCCTTCACACAGCTCAGAAAGTAAAAACATATTAACAGGCCATGTATATCAATCAGATAAATCATTAAAAACAATATATGCCATTTATATCTATACATAGGAAATTTATCAAGCACCCAATGCTTCTGCTTTCACTAGGCAACACAGTTATTACTGTGAGGTTCAGAGAAACTGGTAAGTAGTAAGTTTAGGCAAACTTGTTTTGGAGGCTGGGTTGATGAGTGTTCCTTGGAAAATTAAATTGTTACTAGGTTCCCACAAATCATTCTACCTTTTTTGTCCTTCATTTTGTTTTCTAAAACCAATTCATTTTTTAAAATATAAAATATTTTTAAAAATATAATTACCCCTCTGAATTCTAAGAGAGGCATTCACAAACAAGTGCAAATTTGCCAAATCACATTATTTGCATTCTAATCCAAATACGTTCCATTTCAATAAAAGTTTTAAAATTCATTCCTTTGGAAACAATTAGATGCTCACTGTAGATATTCTAGAAAGCATAAGAAATTGTGAAGCAGAGGAAACAAATTACTTTAACCCTACTTCTGCGATGTAACAGCTGTCTTTATTTATAATCTTTTTTCCTATGTGATTTTTTTTCTTACATATATGTATAAGAGTGTAACTGCTTTTTTCCTAATCCTAAAATAAATTTCCCTCACTATTAAAAATTATATGCAAACATAATTTTAAATGGTTATAAAATACTGTATGGGCCACATATATCCAAATTTTACCTGCTTCCCTAGTACTGGGCATTTAGTTGTTTCCTAAAGATTGAACATTCTTATGCACATTTTGTTCTAATTTCTGATTATTTCCTTAGGATACTAGAGGAGAAAGGAACTCTTAAGGAAAAGGAACATTTTAAAGGCTTTGGATAGAGGGGTGCCTGGCTAGCTCAGTTGGAAGTACGTACAACTCTTGATTTGGGAGTTGTGAGTTCAAGCTCCACATGAATGGAGCAATTACATACATACATTTAAAAAAAAAAGGCTCTAAATAGAGATTACCAGATTACTGTCCTGGAAGTATGTAGCCATTTATACTCCAGGAAACAGGGGTTGAAAGGATGAGCTTTAAATGCACTGAATTCTTAATCTTTGTTTGATTAATAAGAAATAAATTTCATTATTGCTTTAAGTTGCAAATTTTAGGTTCCTAAACTTTTTTTCCATCTGTTTATTTGCTACTTTAATTTCTTTTGTCGTGAATTGTCCTTCTATCATTATACCCTTTTTTGTTTGTTTTAAAGATTTTTATTTATTTGAGAGCGAGAAAGCACAAGTAGGGGAAGGGGCAGAGGGAGAGGGACAAGTAGACTCCCCATTGAGCATGGGACCCCACCTGGGGCTCAATCCCAGGACCTCCAGGTTGTGTAGAAGTCAGCTGCTTAATTAACCAACTAAGCCACCTGTGCACCCCCCATGGTTATACCCTTTTTTGAATGAGAGTCCACTTGACTGCAAAATAAGGTAGATGGTTTGGGCCAATGAAGAACATTTTGGGGAAAAAAGTGCTGGCTCTGGAAGCAGAAAGTCTCTTCAAGACTTCATACCATACAGTTTCCTTAAACTAGGATTTGAAAATTAGTTTCCTTTTATTAGTACTAGATTAATAATAAGAAGTGGCAGATTAATAATAAGAAGTGGCAGAATTTATGCTATCATTTTACAGAAGAATTTTGGAAAAACAACTAGTTCTCTGCTAGAGATTCTCTCTCTACTCCCTTTCTGCCCTTTCCCCCTGCTTGTGTGCACTCTCTCTCTCTAAATAAGTTTATAGGATAACCAAAAAAATAACTTGAGATTTTTATAGTTTGTTAATTGAATTAGCCAGATGTTTTGGTCTCTGGATGCATGAAGCCATAGTATTGACCTTTAAAGTATGTTTATTCATTCATCGTCATCATAGATAACTCTGATTTGAATGAGCTGTAGTAGCTGGACAAGAAGTTCTATTTTAAAATTTTAATATTTTATGGACATTTAAGAAATAGTGTCCAAGAATAAAGTCTGTTCTACTCAATTACTAATTAATTCTAAGTTTTTAAAGTTTTTTACATAATTCTAAATGAGAAATTAGAAAGCTTGAAGTTTTGTAATATATAGGTGATATGTATGCACTAGAAAGAAACGCTTAAATACAACCACTAACAAGTCTTAGACTCCTGAGGCACCTGCTGGTCATTTGGTAGAGTACCTGACTCTTGATCTCAGGTATGAGTTCAAGCCTTATGTTGGGTGAAGAGATTAGTTAAAAATAAAATCTTAAAAAAAAAAGTCTTAAACTCTTGAGTTGTTGGAGGCGGGGAGGAAGAAAAGGGTGAGTAGATTGGACATATATGTAATATAGCTTCGACTTATAGTATAGATAACAGTATCTTATAGTGATATTTTAAATGATATATTTGCTTTTGTTCAAAAATTTAAAAAATCATTTCAACAAATACTAAGTGCCTATTTTGTATTCTACTCATACTTTGGGTTAAAAATAAGCCTTGAGCATGATCATGAATCCCAGTCATAATTTGAGGACTTACTTGAATTCTAAAACAAAAGTAAAATATTCCTTGAGTTCTTTCTTTAATGAAAAATTATGATTTGAAAAAGATAAAGAATTACCCCATTATCCTGCCCTTATGATTCTAAAATTAACTATTTAAAAATTTAACAATATGTAGGCATTATAGAAAATGCTCAAAGTGTGTTTAAATAACTTAAACCTTAGTGTGTGTGTTCATATGTATTTACCAGGAATTAAGCCCAGTGTATTTGCATCTCAAATTGTTATGTGGGGACAGAGATTAATTTAGTTTGTCCTCCAAATACAGTTACTTGATTATTAAGTAAATTTAAATTTAAATTTTCTGCTGTGTATAACAAACTAAGAGAGCTCACTGATTATGCTGAATTGATTTAGAAAAGTAATAGCTCTTTCTTTTAACTATATACAGAAATTTCCAAACACACTAAAAAGAGACCAAAACAATGAGGACAAGAGTGTGTGCCTTTTTAAAACTGTAGTGCAACAGAGAAAATAAGTTAACATTTATTGTACTTATTTAATTGTTCTATCCATCCTCAAGCTTATAATATTTTTTTAACTAACTAGATTACTAGTTTATTATAAAAGGATCTAACTCAGGAACAATCAGAAAGAAGCGTTACATAGGGCCAGGTAGGGGGAAAGGGTGCAGGTCTTGTGTGCCCACTCCAGGTGCACATTCTCCCCAAATCTCCACATGTTCACCAAACTGGAAACTCTCTGTACCCTCTTTGGGTTTATTTTATTTTTTAAAAAAATTATTAACATATATTATTTGCCTCAGGGGTACAGGTCTGTGAATCGTCAGGAAGAGACGTAGCTGCTGCTGCCTTTTTTTTTTTTTTAAGATTTTATTTATTTATTTGACAGAGATCACAAGTAGGCAGAGAAGCAGGCAGAGAGAGAGGGGGGGAAGCAGAGCAGAGAGCCTGATGATGCAGGGCTTGGTCCCAGGACCCTGGGATCATTACCTGAGCTGAAGACAGAGGCTCTAACCTACTGAGCCACCCAGGTGCCCCTCAAGCTTATAATTTTTATTCATGAATTCTATATATAAAAAGACTGGGTTTTTGGGGTCTAGGACAATGTTTTTCTACCTTTTTTTGGTTATTGTTTTTTGGTTAACAAACTTCTTTGAGACTCTGAGGCAGGCTCTGGATCTAATCTTAAAAATATGCTCATCTCAGCACTTCTCTGATGCCTATAAATGGACCTTAAATTTAGAGGTAGGGGTGTACTCTTGAGTCCTTAGTTTGTATGTTCTACTAAAATGTAACACATTTTAGGATGAATTTCACTTGAGTAAATTAAAGAAAGTGTCTCTTATCTTTGGTTCTGCCATCTAGATTGATAAAAATTAACATGAAGAAAGGAAAAGGTTTGGGGAGCCTGGGTGGCTCAGTTGGTGAAGCATCTGCCTTTGGTTCAGGTAAATGATCTGTGGTCCTGGGATTGCCCTGGGATTGAGTCCGCCTGGGGCTCTTCTTCCTCTTCCTCTGCTCTTCCCCTTGCTCGTGTGAGCATGCGTGTGCTCTCACTCTCTCTCTCATGATCCCTCTCAAATAAATAAATAAATAATATATCATCTATTAAATTTATTATTAAATTATTATTAAATTATCAATAAAATATTATATATATATATATATATATATATATATATATATATATATATGAAAGGAGAAATGTTAACTGTTGCCTATCAGAATGTAGAGTTTCCATTTTACTATGTGCAGATTCCAGTTTTACTGAAGGAGCAATTTAAAATACATAAAAGGACTGGTGCAGTGTTGTCCCTCACTTTTCAAAAGTGTATTTCAAAATTTTGTGATGTTTGTACTTTTCATGCTTGTTCTGTATATGTTGGGTTTGTGATATAGTTTATTAGTGGTTTCTACAAATGTTTTACTTTTCTCAAAGTTAATGCCATAAAGCCTGCCAATATGGAAATATATAGAATTCTGTAGTTCATCATTAAATTTCAAAACCCCAGTTTTAAAACAATTTCATTACTTGAGGCAATATTTATTTTAGAATATTTGGAAAGTAACTTAAAAGGAATAGAAGCCTGAGTATAGTTAAGCAAACCTGAACCACTTTTGATCACTCTACCTTAGCCAACACTTTATTCAATGCATAGGTTATTACTTTTTTCAGTTACATTTGTAAATCTGTCTTCATTTCTGCATGATACAGCTGTCAAGATCTTTTTTTATTTTAACCAAAGAAAGGAATGATGCATCAGCAAGTGGGTTGCAAGTGGAACAAAAGGGTTAATGATAAACACCCTGAAAATAAAGATAGCAGGGATGATTCAGCAATGAGAGACAATCTATGTAGATACCAGTGCCTAATCTTCCCATACACTGTGTGTGTGTGTGTGTGTGTGTGTGTGTGTGTGTGTGTGTGTGTATGTATATGGTGTGCGCAGGGGAAGACTGAAGGGTTGTGGGGAAAATGTGCTGTTGCTGGAGCAGTTGTATTTCTAACTCTTCCAAACCGTAACTGGGTTGTGTACAAGAACTTTTCAGAGTGTGGGTGGGCAGAAAAATCCAGCCTCACATCAGAATGTTAACCAAAGAGGTACCACGTACCTTTGTATTTTTGTAGTGTAAGGAGGAGACAAATAGCAAGTTGTTTCCTATGTGAATAGCTCAAAAGTACCTTACCATTTCCAATTCCATCTTAGTGGAATAATGGATTAGCTGAGTGTTGGCTGTGGAATCAGACTTTCTGGGTGGAATCCTCATTCTCTCACTTCATTGGTGTTTAACCTTGGGGAGGTTCCTTAATTACTCTATGCCTCACTTTCCTTGCTTAGTAAAATTTAAATAATAATAGAATGTATCCTAATGTCAGTAAGCTAATACCTATAAGGCTCAACCACAGTGCCTGACAGATTCATTGAATGTGAACTTCTTTTTAGTGGTTCTAGCTTACTTTATATTATTGATCTGTTATTGTTACTACTAATAACAGGAACATTCCATTTTATAATGGAAGATATTTACCTTCTCTCTGTTATTTTGGAGGTCTTCTCCTTTTTCTATACTTGGGAATCCTGCTGACCTTGCTGTTATTCTTGATGACTCCACTCTTGCTCTTGCCTTCCTTTGGTGTCCTTGTACAAACCATCTGGAGAGCAAAGCCTTTTCTTTTTGGCTAATATGTCACTTATTAACCCTTCTTTTCTTAGGACACTTAGCTCCGGAAATCAAGGACTAAAGGAATTTATGAAATTAACGTAGGCAAAGATTTAATTCTTCTGAACTAGGGCTGTGGAACTAGGAATTTAATTGGAATTTATACCTCTTTTTGTAGGTTTTCTGAGGATATGATGATGGATATTTTCCCCTTCCATTCCTAAGCTGATGGCTAAGAGCATATTATATTTTTTATCATTTGAGTGTTTTCAAATATTTTTTCCTCTTTCTTTAGTTTTTTTTTCTCACTTCTTTTTTTTTCATTTTTGCTTCACAATTATTCAGAATGTTTTGGTAATCTAACAACTTCAGTCCTTTTCTGGGAATCTTATCTTGACTTTGAAATGGTCAGAAAATATTTTAGCTGTGTATTATATTACTGTGATATAGTAAAGTTGATCAAACAGAATACCTCCATTCAATAACAAACTTTACTTGGGTTATAAAGAATAGCATTCCATCATTTATACCTACAAAAACACAGATCAGTTTATTGGACTATTCTTTCCCTCAGTCTAATAATGTAACAGTAACTGCATTCATTATAATTTTTTTTACATCTAATTGTCTAACTTTTGCTTTTCTGAAATTTCAATAAACTTCTTTAAATAGATCTTCAAGCAGTTAAAAAGAAAAACATTTTAGTATGATTAAACTGAACCTTGATAACTGAGTATATGTCATTAAGAAAACATGCCCAACAAATTCAGTAACATTGGTGATGCTTTTTAGCATATTTCCACATACATTATAATCAAAGATACTATGCTTTGTCCAAGAAGTGTGTCTCTTTAAAGTTTTTTTTGTTGTTTTTTTGCTTAGAATTCTAGTATTTCTGCAATTTTGCCTGTGTAAAAAGCATCAAAATCCACAATACTTAAACATGTAAGTAAACACCGAAAAAAAAAAACAGATCTCATACCTTGGGCTGAATTCAGTGTTCTTCCAGTGGTGTGGATGTATAGAGTATTTTTAGGGTGTGGCTAGTTAATTTTACTAGACCGTGTAACTCCTGCCCTAACTTTGGTTGGATCCTCACAATGACCCATTGTACTCCTGTGAACAATGACTGCATACTCCATTCAGCTAGCCATCTTCCCAAATTAACAGTAGACAAAAGTCCTTGGGGCTGTGGTTGAGACTGTAGGTTGCTCTATAGAATTAGATAAGTGTATGAATCCTGGAGTCCAAGACTCAACAAGTTATTTATTTTCTTTAAACTTCAGTTTTCTTCTCTTTGAAGAGAGATAATATTAATAATAAATGCCATTATCATGTTGATATGAGGACTAATGAGATAATTAGTGCTTGTCCATACCTATGTGAAAATCTTCAAAAAATATTAGCTCATTAGAAGTAGTAGTTTAGGGGCACCTGGGTGGCTCAGTGGGTTAAAGCCTCTGCCTTCAGCTCAGGTCATGATCCCAGGATCCTGGGATCGAGCCCCACATCGGGCTCTCTGCTCGGCAGGGAGCCTGCTTCCTCCCCTCTCTCTGCCTGCTTCTCTGCCTACTTGTGATCTCTGTCTGTCAAATAAATAAATAAATAAACAAACAAACAAATAAATACATAAATAAAATTTAAAAAAAAAAAAGTAGTAGTTTAGAATGACTTTAGGAAAATTCAGAAGTGCACCAGGCCAGAAGTGTGTGAAAGCTCATATATTGGCAGTATGAAGGATGCTGTTTTTATTTGCTAGCACTTAATGTTATTTAGTGGAAAGAGAATAAGGTTAAGAAAGTAGAACTTAGCATAAACTTCTGTTTAATAAATCTAGTCTTAGGGTCAGAGGAAATAGCAGCAATAGCAGAATGCAGTAGCAAAAGAGAAGGACAAACACATTGAAATCCTGGACTAGCAATGAGTAAAAGTAGCATGTTGTGATAGAAAAAGCACAGTGCTTGGAGGCCAGATATGTGAGTTTCTGCTCTCTCATCAACATATGATGATGATGATGTTGGACTGGATGTTTTCAGGGTCTTCTTTGAGCTGATAATGTAAATCTGAAAAATTGTCTTACTTGTGGAATGAATGTTTAAATAAATAGCCTCCCAAAGGTGACCACATCCTCATTCCTGTAACCTGTGAATGTCACAGTGGCTACCTTACATGTCAAAGGCTACCTACATGTCTGCAGATGTGATTAAGAATCTTGAGATGGGAACATTATCCTGGATTTTCTATGTGAGCCCAACAAAATCACAAGGGGCCTTATAAGAGAGGAAGGTCAGAGATAGATGTGACAAAGGAAGCCAGAGATCAGAGAGATGTAGGCAAAAGAACATGGGAAGGTTCTAGAAGTTGGAAAAGAACGAGCGACAGATTTGTCCCCAGAGCCTACAGAGACTGATTTTAGATTTCTGACTGCAGAACTGTAAGATAGTAAATCTGTGTTGTTTTAACAATAAGTTTATGGTAGTTTGTTATAGCAGCAATAGGAAACAAGCAATAGAAAAGTAATACAAGCTTTATCAGTGTGGTTTTGCTAAAACAAGGTAAATTGTATTACTTGAGGTACTATGTAGAGGTATTTTGGTGAACTATGCCATATATATATATATATATATATATATATATATGATTACAGCTTTTAGATGAGCTTGTTGGTTTATTTAATTTTGAAATAATTTGTTTTGTTTTGTTTTTTTAAAGATTTAATTCATTTGAGAGAGAGCGCACAGATGGGGGTGGGGAGGGGCAGAGGGAGAGGGTGAAGCAGACTCTCTGCTGAGCAGGGAGCTGGATATGGGGCTGGATCCTAAAACTCCGGGATCATGACCTGAGCTAAAGGCACACACTTAACTGACTGAGCCACCCAGGTGCCCCAATAATTTGGTTCTTGAGTGTAAAATTCCAAATTCCTGTTCCTTGTGGGCCAGATTTCCCACAAGACTTTTATCCATGTTACAATACATTCCCTAGTCTTGAGGACTTCCTGGTCTTAGGAAAACACTGATTTCTGCTAGCCACGATTTATAGCCTAAACTTACTCAGACTGCCCTCAGTCCAAACCTGCCTAAGCATCCTTGCCCTCTGCTTGTCTTTTACCTTTGGGTTTGGATGCAGTTACAAGGGACAGGATGAAGCACTAGTTTTGAAAGGGGTGGGGGGAGTACCTATAAATACCTGGCCTAGAAAGTCCTAAATGCAGTGAAGGCAGCTGACCAGAGGGCAGGAGCCATCAGAGTCAACCTCTAAATGTTAGTATATTACAGTAGCCCTGAGCCCTCACATTTTATCTTTTGTATCACCCTTCCTTCCTAGGAGAGCTAGCCGTTCAGTGAGTCTTAAAAAAAAATAGAAGGTGGGGACACCTGGGTGGCTCAGTCGTTAAGCATCTGCTTTCAGCTCAGGTCATGATCCTAGGGTCCTGGGATCAAGTCCCGAATCGGGCTCCCTGCTTGGCGGGAGACCTGTTTCTCCCTCTCCTACTCCCTCTGCTTGTGTTTCCTCTCTCGCTGTGTCTCTCTCTGTCAAATAAATAAATAAAATCTTTAAAAAAAAGGGGCGCCTGGGTGGCTCAGTGGGTTAAAGCCTCTGCCTTCGGCTCAGGTCATGATCTCAGGGTCCTGGGATCGAGCCCCGCATCGGGCTCCCAGCTCCATGGGGAGTCTGCTTCCTCCTCTCTCTCTCTCTCTCTGCCTGCTTCTCTGCCTACTTGTGATCTGTTTGTCAAATAAATAAATAAAATTAAAAAAAAAAATGGAAGGTGAAGGTACCCATGGTGAAGTTACCCATGGAATACAAACCAGTTAGCATGGGTAAGGTATGGTACAGATGTTAGTGAAAAGAAAAAACACCGTGTCACATCTGTTCCATAACTAACCCAACCGATCCACTTTATATCTTGCCTTTCCTCACAATAAGCTGTAGTGTGCTTTTATGTTAAGTCAATTTAGTTTTATGTTAAGTCAAATTAGGTCATAGCTAATAACCTGGTTTTTAGCTTACTGAATGTGTTAGTTTGTTTACACAGAATGCTTTGGATTTGACCTACTGTATGAAAGTATTTCCCATTAGTGCCTACCTGTGTATTGTTTTAATTCTGAGCTCTTACTCCAAAAGGTTTGTGAGGTAGAATCATTGGTTGATTAGAAAGTTCACTCATAAGAACAAGTCAAGGGAAGAAACTTGGAGAACTGACAGTGAAAGAATGAGGATAGAGGCATTGGGAGACAGTTTTCAAGCCTTTATTAATTTTTCTACCATTAATAATAATTACCAAATTATTTCAAAATTAAATAAATTAAAGCAACTCATGTACCATAATAAAAGACCAAAATTAATTAAAGTTAACTAAATTAAAATTGTCATATGAATGGAAATAAAATATCTTTATGGACTTATACTAGCTTAAAGTAGAAGTAAACTATCTAGCGGGTCACCAATGCCTGAAAATACTCATGACAAGATGGCATGATGTGGTTGGTGAAGCAAAAACAATTTGCAGCCCACCAGGTCATCTTTTCAGTAAATGTGTGGGCCTCATTTTAGTATCAGTTATGTACACCTGCTTTGATAGTCTTCAAAAACTGAATCACGTAGCATTTATTGTACCTAAGGCACTGTAAGAAGATAATGCATCTTAAATTTGCTGATTTGGTGCCCTGAATACTGTGGCATTCATTACTCAAAGCCCTTAAATCAAGTTGTGAACTATAAACCTAAACATATCACTATTTAATAATTAATTTATAAGAACTTTAATGAGTGATTTAAAATTTAGAATTATTTTTGAATCTGAAGTACCTTTTCTTTTTTTTTTTTTGAAGATAAAAGTCTCAATACCTAATTTAGCCTCTTTTTCAGATACAGAACACCTGCTTTAAGAAAAAATGCTAGCCATCATCTGAGCTTTTTTTTTTTTTAAAGATTTTTATTTATTTAATTGACAGACAGATCACAGGTAGGCAGAGAGGCAGGCAGAGAGAGAGAGAGAGAGAGAGGAGGAAGCAGGCTCCCCACTGAGCAGAGAGCCCGATGCGGGGCTCGATGCGGGGCTCGATCCCAGGACCCCGAGATCATGACCTGAGCTGAAGGCAGAGGCTTAACCCACTGAGCCACCCAGGCACCCCAGCCATCATCTGAGCTTTTAGCAAAGCATAATCTCTTTGCTGGCGGAGAGTCCTGCTTGTATGTGGATGGCTGCTGACTGATCAGGCTGTGGTTGCTGATGGGGTGGGGTGGGGTGGCTGTGGCAATTTCTTAAAATAAGACAATAGTGATGTTTGCTGATTCAGTGGACTTCCTTTTATGAACGATTTCTTTGTAGCACATGATGCTGTTTGATAGCATTTTACCCACAGAACTTCTTTCAAAATTGGAATCAATCCTCCCAAACCCTGATGCTTTATCTAAAGCAATACTTTAGTTGATGCAAAATATTTTAAAACCTTTCTTGTCATTTCAACAATCTTTACAGCACCTTTACCAGGAGCACTGGTACCTTCCAGGGCCTTTGCCTTTCATCTCAAGAAACTATTTTCTTTTCTTATCCAATTGAATAAATTCCTCATCCATTCAAGTTTCATCCTAAGATTGCAGCAAATTCAATCCCATCTTCAGGATCCACATTTAGTTCTAGTTCTCTTGCTGTTTCTACCACATCTGTAGTTATTTCCTCCACTTAAGTCTTGAAGCCCTCCACACCATCCATGAGGGCTGGAATCAACTTCTGCCAAATTCCTGTTCATGTTGATATTCTGACCTCTTCCCAGGTATCACAAATGTTCTTAATGGAATCTAGAATGGTGAGTTCTTTCCAGAAGATTTTCCATTCACTTCGCCCAGATTCATCAGAGGAATCACTATGTATGGCAGCTACAGCCTTATGAAATGTATTTCTTAAATAATTAGACTTGAAAGTTGAAATCACTCCTTGATCCATTGGGCTGCAGAGTAGATGCTATGTTAACAAACACAAAAACAATATTCATCTTATTGTACATCTCCATCAGAGCTCTTGGGTGACTAGGTGCATTGTCAGTGAGTGGTAATATTTTGAAAGAATTTTTTTTCCTGAGCAGTAGGTCTCAACAGTGGTCTTAAAATAGTCAGTAAACCATGTTTTAGACAGATGGTCTTGTCATCCAGGCTTTGCTATTCCACTTACGGAGCATAGGCAGAGTAGATTTAGCATAATTCTTATGGGCCCTAGGATTTTCATAATGGCAGATGAGCACTAACTTCAACTTAAAGTCTTACCTATTAGCTTCATTAGCCTCTAACAAGAGGCAATCTGTGAAGCCAGCCTGTGAAGACAGACACTGACTTCTCTCTAGCCATGAAAGTCCTACATGGTGTGTTCTCTCAATATAACACCATTTCATTTACACTGAAAATGTGTTGTTTAGTAGATACTTTCATTAATTATCTGAGCTAGATCTTTTAGCTAGATAACTTGCTACACATTCTTTATCAGCACATGCTGTTTCACCTTGCCTTTTTTTTTTTTTTTTTTTTTTTTTTTTTGAGAGAGACAAAGAGAGAAGGAGAGAGCAGGGTAAGGGCAGAAGGACAAGGAGAGAGAGAATCTTAAGCATGGAGCCCAGTGCAGGGCTTGATGTCATGACCCTGAAATCATGGCCTGAGCCAAAATCCAAGAGTCAGATGCTTAACTGACAGCCATCCAGACACCCCTCACCTTGGAATTTTATGTTATAGAGATGGCTTCTTTTCTTTAGTCTTATGAACCAATCTCTTCTAATTTCAAACTTCTTCTATAGCTTCATTAGTCTTCATGAATTGAAGAGAGTTAGGATCTTGCTCTGGATTAGTCTTTGGTTTAAGGGAATGTTGTAGCTGGTGTGATCTTCTATTCAGAATACTAAAATTTACTCCATAAGTCTGTTTCACTTTTTCTTTTTTATCATCATTGGTGTGTTCATTGGAGTAGAACTTTTAATTGCCTTCAGGAACTTTTCCTTTGCATTCCCAGCTTGGCTAATTGGTTCAAGAGGCCTAGCTTTTGGCCTATCTTAGCTTTCGACAAGTGTTCTTCACCAAGCTTAATCATTTCTAGCTTTTGGTTTAGAGTGAGACATGGGTGACTCTTCCTTTCACTTGACCACTTATGCCCATTGTAGGGTTATTGGCCTAATTTCAATATTGTATCTCAGGGAATAGAGGGGATTGAGGAGACGGAAAGAGATGGGGGAATGGCCAGTAGGTGAGGCAGTTAGAACACACACACATCTATCAATAAATTCACCATCTTAATGCATGCAGTTTATGGTGATCCAAAACAATTATAATAGCAACATCGAAGATCACTGATCACAGATTATCATAACAAATATAATAATAGTAATGAAAAAGTTTGAAATGTTTCAAGAGTTACAAAAATGTGATTCAGAGACAGGAAGTGAGCAAATGCTATTAAAAAATGGTACCAAGAGACTTGCCAAATACAGGGGTGCCACAAATCTTCAGCTTGTAAAAAATGCAATATTGAGGGGTGCCTCGCTAGCTCAGTTTGTAGAGCATATGACTCTTGATCTCCGAGTTATGAGTTCAAGGCCCACACTAGGTGTGGAGCCTACTTTAAAAATTGAATTGTAATACTGAAGTGCAGTAAAGCAAAACTCTATAAAATGAAGTATGCCTGTATTTGCTAATCCAGGAGGGATTACAGAATTGAAGCCAGAGGTTCTCTTGTTCTGAAGCTTTTAAGCATATCCATATAGTACTGTACTTTTCCTCCTGCCCACCCTACTCTGGAAATGGAAACCACTAAGATCTCTATATCCATGTATAATAGCAAAGTAGCCATGGCAGAAGACATCCCCAGGCATTTCTCTCCAAGAAAACATGCAAATGGCCAAGAGACACATGCAAAGATGCTCAACATCACTCAGCATCAGGGAAATACAAATTGAAACCACAATGAGATACGTAACCTCACACTGGTCAGAATGGCTAAAGTTAACAACTCAGGAAACAGCAGATGTTGGCGAGGATGTAGAGAAAGGGAAACCCTCTTACACTGTTGGTAGGAATGCAAACTGGTGTAGCCACTCTGGAAAACTGTAGACAGGTTTCTCAAAGAGTTAAATATAGAGCTACCCTATGACCCAGCAACCATGCTACTAGGTATTTACCCAAAGGATACAAGCATAATGATTTGAAGGGGCACATGCAACCCAATGTTTATAGCAGCAATATCCACAATAGCCAAAATATGGAAGAGTCCATATGTTCACTGACAGATGAATGGATAAAGAAGAGGTGGTCCTTGTACACACACACACACACACACACACACACACACACACACACACACAGAGGAATATTACTCAGCCATCAAAAAGAATGAAATCTTGCCATTTGCTATGATGTGGATGGAACTAGAGAGTGTTATGCCAAGTAAAATAAGTCAGAGGAAGACAAATACAGTCTGATTTCATTCATATGTGGAATTTAAGAAACAAAAACAGATGAACAGAAGGGAAAGGAAGGAAAAATTAGACAAAAACAGACAGGGAGGCAAATCATAAGAGACTCTTAACTGTAGGAAACAAACTGAGGGCTGCTGGAGGGGAGGGGGTAGGCAGATGGGTAACTGGGTGATGGGCATTAAGGAGGGCACTTGAAGTAATGAGCACTGAGTGTTGTATGCAACTGATGAATCACTACATTCTACATCTAATTCTTCATCTAAATTCTGAAACTAATAATACAGTATATGTTAATTAAATTGAACTTAAAAAAAAGGAGCCACAGGCTTTCATGCTAATGCTTCTAAACAATAAATCTGTTCTCAGCCCCCCGATTCCTATTTTTATTTTCCATTAAAAAAAGTGGCATATGGGGTGCCTGGGTGGCTCAGTGGGTTAAGCCTCTGCCTTCAGTTCGGGTCATGGTCTT
Organism: Enhydra lutris kenyoni; assembly: GCF_002288905.1. Taxonomy (NCBI): domain Eukaryota; kingdom Metazoa; phylum Chordata; class Mammalia; order Carnivora; family Mustelidae; genus Enhydra; species Enhydra lutris. The sequence goes on along the minus strand of NW_019154100.1, from coordinate 21,627,939 downwards.
GGGGTCCTGGGATCAAGCCCCACTTGGGCTCTCTGCTCAGTAGAGAGCCTGCTTCCCCCTCTCTCTCTGCCTGCCTCTCTGTCTACTTGTGATTTCTGTCAAATAAATAAAATAAAATCTTAAAAAAAAGTGGCAGAAAAAAAGTGGCATATGCACAAATGGTTTTAGTTTTTTTTCACAATAATTCTGATTATTGGTAGAATATACTTTAGAAAGGCTGGCTGTGTCACTGTAAATGGAAGAAAATACAATTAAAAATAGAGATAATATCATTAGGTGAAATTACATCTTTAAGTAAGTGGAAAATATGACTCAGTTTATCAATATTGTTGTTTACACTGAAATTTTAGATAATATATTACATAAAGTACATGTAAAATTTAAACAAATTACTTGATTGAATAATAGAAGATGGCTTTTAAAATTTTTCACCAATAATAAAACCAGTTCTTATTTTAAGTAAGTGTTCATACACAAATATGCCTGTAATTTATTCTGCAAAACCTAAAGCTTGGAATAATGAGATCTTCAGGATGGATATGTGTAGCATTTTACTTACTAGTAAATTAGAAGATAACTATCTAATTCTGCCAGAAATTTCACATTGTAATCCTCTGTATCCCCCTAATAAAGGGATATAATAGAATTTTGGGAAACAGTGGATATTATATTAAAAGAAACATTGAGAGAGAGATTATGGGAGAAAGTCCTATGGTCTGAAGACTAGGACTTGCGCAAAGTGGTTTGATATGTGTTACAAAATGCTGGAGGCTCCAAGTTAAAATCATTCTGCCTACAATGTCAGCCCAACTACATCTCTCTCTTTATTAAATCTTTCAATTTAGTTAATTGGATAAGTTTTCTCTCTTGGAATATATTCCCAATTTTATAGCCAAAGTTTATAGGAATATAGATTCATTTTGTAGCAAACTTCATTACAAACACATGGGTCAGAACATTTTTACAAAGGAGGGATGCAGGCATTATCTCACATGAGTTCAGCAAATTTTGTTTCCTTTAAAAAAATCTGAAGAGAAGAAGTTGTGTACACAGAACATGTCTGTACTTGAATAGCATGATTCTAGGTATTGATACATGTAATAAAAGAGATCAAAACATGCCAGATAATTATTAAGTACATTCTTTGCATTACACAAAGATCAAAATATGTGCTAACTCCAACAGCATCACTGCACTGACTGTGCATTTACTAATTTAAAATACATATCTCGATTTCTCAGGAGTTCTTGATGAGTTCCCTTTTCCTTTATTTTCCCATTGTGCAGGACCACTATCAGATCAGCATTCTGTATTGTGGAGAGTCTGTGAGCAACCACTAGGCAAGTCCTCCCCTTTCTGGCATTATTGAGGGCATACTGAACCACCTGGAAGAGAAAAGGACCTGTGATTGCTAGCTTGACTTAGATGCAAATAAACTTACCCAAATCAAATTGATAAAAGTAACCTCATAACATTCTTTGTGTATTTGTTTATCCCCAAAGGCAACTGCTCTGCTTTGTGAAAAATTCACCATACTCAATAGAAATCCAGAAAAAGTAGTTATAGATATATTTAGACTTCTAATTAGAAAAGCTTTTGTGATAATGAATAAAAATGAGATGGTTGTCTGTATGTAAGTAGGTGGTTCCAAACTCAGAGTCAGAAAGTAGTATTTCCACATCTAAGTAGAATGCCTAATTTTTTTTTAAATTTTTAAATTTTTAATTTTTTATTTTATTAACATATAATGTATTATTAGCCCCAGGGGTACAGGTCTGTGAATCGCCAGGTTTACACACTTCATAGCATTCACCATAGCACATACCCTCCCCAATGTCCATAACCCAACCACCCTCTTCCTATCCCCTCCCCCTGGCAACCCTCAGTTTGTTTTGTGAAATTAAGAGTCTCTTATGGTTTGTCTCCCTCCCAATCCCATCTTGTTTCATTTATTCTTTTCCTGCCCCCCAAACCCCCCATGTTGCTTCTCGACTTCCTCATATCAGGGATATCATATGATAGTTGTCTTTCTCCGATTGACTTATTTCTAGAATGCCTAATTTACTTACTTCATTTCTTCTCATAGGATTTATTTATTTATTTTGGTAGAATTTAGCTTTAAAATTGTCCTGGCTAAAGTCTTAGCTATGATGGGTTATAATGTACAGAAGAAATGAGAGTGGAGGCTGAAAACCAGTATCTGTTGAATATATAAAATATTCAATCAAATGATTGATATCTAATTTAAGTCCCTGCAATAACCCCATAAGATGGGGGATATTTTCATTTTTGTTATGAATAAACTGAGATTTGAAAAGTCCAGGTCATTTGACCAAGGTCGTAATGCTAGTAATCGATGAATCCTGGATTACAGCTCAGGTATGCCTGATTCCAAAAATCATGGTTTTTTCTTTTGTAACACACTGTCTACTTAGAAGTCAAGAATGATAATCATCTACAAAAGCAATTGTGTGATGGTTAACCACATAAGCTCTTAGATCAGACATGCTCTATTAAAATTCAGAGAAGTTACTTAACTTTTCTAAGCCTTAGTGTGTTAACCTATAAAACACACATGGCTAATAAACTAATTCATCAAGTTGTGAGGATTGAGATAATAGCATATGATGGACACTTAGTAAATTTTAAGTTATCATTCATTCAACCAATGTTCATTTAACAAGTAAGTGCTTACTATGTGCAAGAAACTACTAGAGTACAAGGACATAACAAAATTAAACATCTGAAGGAGCTTGCAGTGTAGGTCTATTGTCACATCTCTTTGCTTTCTTGTTTTGTTCTCAGAGCTGACTGTCTATAGAGGATGGAGTAACTAGCAGCCTCTGACATTGCAGTGTAGATTACTCTTTTGTTGATTTTTTTTTTAAGATTTTATTTATTTATTTGAAAGAGAGACAGTGAGAGAGAGCATGAGAGGGGAGAAGATCAGGGGGAGAAGCAGACTCCCCGTGGAGCTGGGAGCCCGATGTGGGACTCGATCCCGGGACCCCGGGATCATGACCCAAGCTGAAGGCAGTCGCCCAACCAACTGAGCCACCCAGGCAGCCCTAGATTATTCTTTTATGCATGCAGATTGCCTTATTGATTTGTTTGGTATCATAAGAATAATAATAAAATGGGAAAGTTATTTTTCTTGGGCCTTTTCCTTGACTGGAGAAACATTTCAAGAATTGTGCCTTTACTGATAAATCATTTCAAATGAGAAAACCTTTCTAGAACATAAGATGTCCTGTGCCCCAACTCCCTCCCACCTTCCCAACCAGCCTCTACTTTTTTTAAAGGCCAAAACTTTAATTCTCTCAAGGTCTTTCTTGTCCCAAACTGACCCTGACTTCTTTCACAATACTCCACTCTCTTATTTGATATAATATTCTGAGAAGAAATAAGAGAATGTTACCTTTTCACTCTCATTATCAAGGGCTGAAGTGGCCTCATCCAACAGTAAAATTTTTGGTTTCCGGAGAAGGGCCCTTGCAATAGCTAGTCTTTGTTTCTGGCCTCCAGAAAGCAGTGTTCCTTTCAGTCCAACTTGTGTGTTGTATTTCTATTACAGGAACATGCAATTAAGAAAGCAAGGCTTGGTTATTTAAATTAGCATGACAACTGTGGGCGAGAACCATCTAAATATTTCAAATTTTGCTACTCTTGAAAATTTGTGTCCCAACAAGTGCTGAAATCTATTCTTGGGCTTTGTTGCAAATAAATGCTAAACCAGCAGTAAACAGTACCATCTCATTTACATATCTACGTTGATCACAAACAGCAGACCTTTGCCATTATGTTTCTACAAAGGGATTGTTTGAATTAAAGCATAAGAAAAAAAAATTACTGGCAAAAGAAAGTTCCCAGTAAACAGAAATCTTTTTGCATTAAATTCTATTACCTTCTATTTTCAGGTCAAAAGGATTTAAAGTATATAAAAACAAGGAAATCACTGGGTTTCTTCACTCTGGCTCTCACCAAACCTCTAGAGGCACATCTCTCTAGGGCCTGGGATTCTGTTCTCAGTCCTGCAGGTTATCCTCCTGGCAGTAAATTAAGCTGGCGCCCAGAGACAGTCCGTTCATCTTTTCAGGCCATAATAGGGACATTTACCACTCCCAATGTTTCCACGGCCCTCCTACTTACTAATGACATTTTCTCCAGTGTTTTCCTCTACAGAAGAATAAAGAAACTGCTAGAGGAGTATCCGGAAGCTGTTGTAGTCTGCTGTATCATGACCTGTCAGTTCAGTCGGTGCGAGCAGGCTCCCGCTTGCTTTCTAGATTGTCCCATTGGTTCTCTTCCCTCCAAGGTTTCACACTGCTTTCTAGTACCCCTTGCCACTTGTCTAACAAATATATGCTACTGATATCCAGACAAGAATGTGTGGATGGACTGACTCCACTGGGAAAGCAAGTCTAATTCTACAACCTTCTTTTTTTTTTTTTTCTAAAGATTTTATTTATTTATTTGTCAGAGAGAGAGAGAGGGAGAGAGAGCAAGCACAGGCAGACAGAATGGCAGGCAGAGGCAGAGGGAGAAGCAGGCTCCCTGCTGAGCAAGGAGCCCGATGTGGGACTCGATCCCAGGACACTGGGATCATGACCTGAGCCAAAGGCAGCTGCTTAACCAACTGAGCCACCCAGGTGTCCCTAATTCTACAACCTTCTAAAGGTGGAGCCTTGTAGCAGCATCACAGTGAAGATGCAGCAGGTGATTAATATGCTGTTCATTTTGTCTTAGTGCCTTAGAGAAGCTTGAATTAATTGCTTTTCCCTCCACATCTGACTGCCTTCAAGGGGTACCATTCGGGCAGAGTCGGTATCATGAGAGCCTGTGACACAGCCACAGGCACATGATAAATGTGTCTACTTCACCTCAAAGTTCATTTTTCAATTCAAAATACACAGTTGTTACCTTTATATAAAACAATGGTATCTGAGTTACTAAAGCCCAGGAGAAGTGTCTTCTCTGAGTGAATGCTCTCCAAAGAAAACAGACTTTATCTCCTCTGTGCTTTTATATAGGACTGCGAGCATGCAGGGCCCCTGCCTTCTAACATACATTTTATTAAATTTGGACTCACAGGGCAGAATAATCAGGTAAAACTATGCCATTCATTTCCACATACCAAAAAGTTCCCATCCAAATGAGAGAATCCAACCTTAAACCAAAAATTGAGAGAGGATTGGGTGGAAATGATAATGGATTGTAACTCTTTCTGCCAGTCTACCTTAAATTGTACATGGATTATTCTAGCGTGGCTGAAGAAGATAACAATACTAGCTTAGAAATCACTTTGCATTTCTTGGCCTTCTCTGGATTATAGGAAAATAATTAGCATCAAGAATGAATCAGATGAAATTAAGTCATTTTGTCCATCATTAAACAGAACAGATTATAAATGTGAATATAAACCTGTCTCAATACCAAATTAAAAACATTTTCAGATACTTGAAGTAAAGGTTTTCATTTTTTAATTTAGAATGACAGGGGCACCTGGGTGGTTCAGTTGGTTAATCATCTGCCTTTGGCTCAGGTTATGGTCAAACCTCACATCGGATTCCCTGCTCAGTGAAGAGCCTGCTTCTCTCTCTGCCCCTCCCCTTGCTCATGCAGGCGTGCTCATCTCTCAAATAAATAAATGAATAAAATCTTAAAAAAAAAAAAACTACAGAGTTTCATTTTCCTGTTTAAAGAGTTTATTTTTATGAGGGAGAGGGAGAAGCAGGCTCCTCACTAGCAGGGAGTCTGACTTGACTAGAGGCTCAATCCCAGGCCCCTGAGACCCTGAGATCATGACCTGAGCCGATGCTTAACCAACTGAGCCACCCAGGCACCCCTCAGTCTCCTGTTTACTTATTTATTTTTAAGGATTTTATTTATTTATTTGACAGAGAGAGAGAGTACAGCAGGGGCAGCTGCAGGCAGAGGGAGAAGCAGACTCCCCACTGAGCAGGGAGCCCGACGTTGGGCTCAATCCCAGGACCCTGGGATCATGACCCGAGCCGAAGGCAGACACCTAACTGCTGAACCATCCAGGTGCCCTCTCAGTCTCCTGTTTAAACTGAAAATCTAAATTAATTTTCTGGCAAACACTGGGATGGATTGTGAGTGTCCTGAAATATGCAACCTGTTTATGACATGCTCAGGGAAAAATGGCTCTTCAATATGAACCTGGGGCTAAAAGCCAGTTGGGTTCTAGAGGGAACATCAAAAAGAGTCTCATCCTAAATCAACTGTATTCTAAGGAATCCCTGCAAGCTCTGTGGAGGAATTTAGGGTGGTTTCAGTGGTTGAAGTCTTATTCAAGGAGCCATGATACGGCTTGACTGAGACCTGAATCTACATCTGGTGAGTTTCTCAGAGGATCCTCAAGAGCAAGGCATGTTGCTGCAACTCTCTTCCTAGGTGGATATTTCTGGATGCCTGTGGATCACCTCCATGGCATATAGTATGGATGTGTTATCCAGAGCGTACTCTAAATTAATGCCTTGTTATTCACCCTCTGATATTGAGTTGCCAGGCAGGTCCAAAATCCCTTACCAGAAGCCCTTAGGGCTATATCTCTTTAAGAATTCTGTTTTGGGGGGACGCCTGGGTGGCTCAGTTGGTTAAGCAGCTGCCTTTGGCTCAGGTCATGATCCCAGCGTCCTGGGATGGAGTCCCACATCAGGCTCCTTGCTTGGCAGGGAGCCTGCTTCTCCCTCTGCCTCTGCCTGCCACTCTGTCTGCCTGTGCTCGCTCTAGATCCTCTCTCTCTCTGACAAATAAATAAAATCTTTAAAAAAAAAATTCTGTTTTGGGGGCTCCTGGATGGCTCACTTTGTTAAGCATCTGACTCCTGCTTTCAGCTCAGGTTATGATCTCAGTGTTGTGAGATCGAGCCCCTTTTTGTGCTCTGTGCTGGGCGCAGAGCCTGCTTAAGATTCTCTCTCCTGCTCTGCCCCTCCCTCCTGCTCTCTCTCTCTCAAAAAAAAAAAAAAAAAAAAAAAAAAGCAAACAACCTTATTTATTTATTTAGTAATCTCTATACCCAATATGGGGCTCGAACTTAGAACCCTGAGATCAAGAGACACATGCTCTACCAACCAGGTGCCCCTCTTTGTTTGACTTTAGAAGAAAATTTACCACAAATTGTGTGTACTATATGTACATATGTATATGTACTATATGTGTACTATATTTAGTATGTGGTAAATAATAACACCTTCAGAAGTTCTGGGGAAGCAAGTGGTAATCAAATATATGAATATTTGTGAAGAAATAGTTGATTACTCATTTTAAGTAGGATTAATAAAGACTACATATGGCTTCACATCATTTTGTCCAACAAATAAGTAAGCACAAAACATAACAAGGTAAGGGATGTGTGTAAGGGATGGAGTGTAACAGCTTTTGGAAACTGGAACTGGGGAACAGAAAATGTGGACCTGCACCGCTCTCATCCAGAATGTTGTAAAGCACCAAGGCCTTGTCCTTTTAATGCCAATCTCTGCCATCACCACAAAGGCCACAGTGCCTCCTGGATGAGCAAATAAAAGGCTGAGCTTCAGCAATAGTTTTTTGTTTTAAAATCTGATCAGCTTATTTCTTTACCTAAAAAATATCTAGTGGTTTCCTATTTCCAATAAGACTGAATCTAAACTTCTTAGGCTAATATATCAAAACCTTCACATTTAGTCTCTGCTCATGTTTTGGCCACTTCTCAATTCCCCAATTTATGCCTTATGCTCAGGATTTTAAATTTATTTCCTTCCAAACACCTAAAACTCTTTTACATGTATATGTTTCCATGTGAGCTTATTTGTCTTCTAAATATGGATTTGTCTCCTCTCTGCCTGAGAAATCCTACTCATTCTTTAACACCTGGTTTAAAACAGCATCTTCTGTGTGATTTTCTCTGAGCTAGAGAATTTGTCATTCCTTCCTTTGTATTCTCATCACACACTCTGTACTTTTATTCCAGCGCTGTCCAGTGTATCATACACTTTCTTGTTCACTTTTCACAGACAATCCTGAGCCATGTCTTGGCAATTCCACTTTTCCAATATCTTTTAAATCCTTTTCCTTGTTTTATTTCACATTATAATTACTAATCCAGGCATTCATAACACTGGAAATAGCTCCTAAGTCATCTCCCAACTTCCTGTCTTTTCTTCACTACAACAAATGGTCATTTACATTGCTGCTAGATGTGATGTCCAATGTCCTATTCCAAAATGATATTTTGGTGCCAGATTTCTTTATGGATATATATATATATATATATATATATGTAATGGTGATATGAAGGTAAACTACAGTTAAACTTAAAAACACTGAGAAACAAGTTATTCTTTCTTTCTTTTAGGAAATATCTTGGTTTTCAAAGTTTACTGTAAAGTTAGCACAGTGAGTCTCTGCAAAATGTAGTTTGGAGTAAATTTGGGAAATAGTACAACAAAAATAATGAAAGATCATAAGCAATTTAAGAGTAAAAGTCAAACGGTATAAATATGTAGTAGGTGACAAGAGTGATGGGGACTCTTCTAAGTAAGTTGGCCATGGAGGGTCTTGGCAAAGATGACATTACAATGAGCTTGAAAGTTAAGGAGCTGGCTCTGCAAAGAGCCAGAAAAAGGGAGGTCCTGGCTGAAGAAACAGCAAGTATAAATGTCCTGAGGTAGGGAAAAACTTGGTATGTTCATGAGATAGAAAAGAGGACAGCATGGTTGGAGCAGAATGAGTATATGGTGAGGAAGGAACTGCAGAGGCAAGCAGAACCAGATCACAGAAAGCTTTGCCAGCCACAGAAGACATCTGGACTTATTCTAAATGCAAAGGGATGCCATTAGGAAGTTTTAAGCAGGAAGGGACAAAATCTAATTTATGGCTTTTTTTTTTAAGATTTTATTTATTTGACAGAGAGAGAAAGAGAGAGAGAGAGATCACAAGTAGGCAGAGAGGCAGGCAGAGAGAGAGAGGGGGAAGCGGGCTCCCTGCTGAGCAGAGAGCCTGATGCAGGGCTCCATCCCAGGCCCCCAGGATCATGACCTGAGCTGAAGGCAGAGGCTTAATCCACTAAGCCACCCAGGCGCCCCCTAATTTATGTTTTTAAAAGATCCGCCTAGTTACTGTGAGGAATAAGCATTATAATGAGGCAGACTGGCAGCAGGAAGACAGACTAAGATGCTACCAGAGTAGTCCAGGGGCAGGGAGGATGATAGTGGTATAGACAGGAGTAGAGTATATATGTATATGGATAAAAGGTAAAGAATCAAAATAAGAAAACTAATTCAGTGAATATTAATACAGTTTGGCTTGGAAAAAGTCATCACAGAAAAACCTCAATCTTTTTGCTTTTTACATATTAACTTTATATTAGATGCTAGCAATAAATAAATTGTTTAATTCAAGTAGCACAAAAAACAACAACTTTGGCTTACTTGGGAGCTTTGTAATTCAAGATTTCAGATATTTTTCTTACCTCAGGGAGACCTTCAATAAAAGAATGAATATTTGCTGCCTTTGCTACTTCTTTTATTTCTTCTAATGGCACAACACGGCTGTTATCACCATAGGCAATGTTGTCAGCAATGCTACAGTTGAAGAGTACAGGCTCTTGAGAAACAATTGCTATTTGGGAACGGAGCCACTGTACATTCAATTCCTTCACATCAACACCATCAAATAGCTGTCAAAAGCAAAATGGAGAATGGTATGTGAAGATCCAACAACTATATCACGTTACAGTTCACTATATTCAAACATATACAAATTATAAGAAGGGTAGGAATTCAAGCCACCTCACAGTAAAATGCTATCCAGGGATGGATTGTAAATGATACTGTATAGAAGCAGAGTGTAACTGCCTAAAATGTCAACTCCTAAACTTACTTGACATTTCTACAAATGGCCACATAGTCTAGAGACTTGCCTGGGGTCTAGAGTAAAGCCTCGTGCTTTGTGTAACCTCTGCTGTAATAGGACCTCACTTTTTTTTTGGAAGATTTTATTTATTTAACAGAGAGAGAGAGATCACAAGTAGGCAGAGAGGCAGGCAGAGAGAGAGGGGGAAGCAGGCTCCCTACCAAGCAGAGAGCCCGATGCGGGGCTCGATCCCAGGACCCTGAGATCATGACCTGAGCTGAAGGCAGAGGCTTAACCCACTGAGCCACCCAGGTGCCCCAGGACCTCACTTTTTAAAGCCCAGAGAGAGAAGGTGTAGACTGATAGCAGTCCACATACAGAGAGGTATGTCATTTTGTACACGACCATGCTTATTCATGTGAACATGTAACAACATTCAGCTGGCATTTGATGAACATACCTACTAGCTGATGGGGACTCTTCAGGTACAAGGGAAATAGTGGTACGCAAGATAAAACTCTTGCCCTCATGCAGCTTATATTCTAGTGGAGACAGGCAGGCAATAAACACACTAACAAATAATCAACTCAAGAAAGAAAGTGTCATGACGACAGGGTAATGGAATTGAGATTGACTGAGGATGTGGGGGGAAGCAGGTTGGTAAATGCGTTGGGAAGCAGGTTGGTAAATGCGTTGTTTTCTACAGAGTAATCTAGGAAGGCCTACCTAAGGAAGAAGCATTTAGATTGAGACTTGAATGATAAGGAGTCAGCAAAGAGATTAGAGCAAGGAAATTCCAAGCAGGGGAACAACAAGAACAAAGGCCATAAGTGAGTTTAAAGAACACAAAGAAGCTGGGAGTCTGACACACAGTAGTCAAGGTGGGGAGTGACAGGAGAGGAGTTTGGAGAGAGGCAGAGACTAGATCACAAAGGACCAGGATTGATGGAATTGACTCTGTTTTATTCCAACTGCAGTAGGACGTCATTGGAGGGTTTAAAGTAAGGGATGTGCTATATTATGTGTAAATAGATGACTGTTACCTAATTTTGGACTGTTAACTCATTGTTATCACTGGTAACAAGGGAACCATTCTGAACCATTTTATTTTGCAAAGAGTCATTGAGAATCTGTGATGGGAAAAAAAGTACCTATAAATTGCAGAAGGAGGACTAATATGACAGTCTTTGACTTTTAGGGGCTTAGGACTTTTTGTAGGGAGGAGGAGGCAGAACAGGAAATTGTGTGTGTGTGTGTGTGTGTGTGTGTGTGTGTGTGTGTGTCTGTGTCTGTGTCTGTGTCTGTGTGTATGTGATCTAGTGCTGGCTGGGGGGAGAGGATAATTGAAAAACTGAATACAAGGAAGAGTAAGAAAGGTGCCAGGTGAGAAAAAGTCATTGGAATTCTAAGGAGAGAGAATTTGCTTTTTTTTTTTTTTTTTTTTGAGATCAGGATGCAGGACTTAATGGAGCTGATTTAAATAACCTCTAAACATGCATAAAATTTTTGAGAGTTGGTGGGTGGAGAAGGCCAGTGGGAATAGTAGGAAGCCTGAATCAGGGTGGCAGAGGAAACTTATCTCTGTCTTAAACCAAGAGAATGAAAAAAGATTCTAGATACAGATATTAGACCCCTCCTCCAACACCTGTATTCTAAAAGAATTCCATGTCTTGTAAGATCAAAATTTCTTTCTTTTTAAAAATTTCTAATTTGTAGACTTTTCATTTTTCTTCAATTTTAGAAAAAAATTGAGTCTAGTTGACACACAATGTTATATTAGTTTCAGGTGTACAATATAGTGATTCAACTTCTCTATACATTATGCTCTGCTCACCACAAGTATGGCTACCATCTGTCACCATTCAAGTCTAGTACAATATTACTGGACATATTTCCTATGTTGTGCTCTTTATTCTTGTGACTCATTCATTCCATAACTAGAAGGTTCTATCTCCCACTTACCCCCTTCATCCATTCTGTCCATTCCCCCCCTTCCCTCTGGCTACTATCAGTTTATTCCTCTGTGTTTATAGGTCTAATCCTGCTAGTTTATTTGTTTATTAATTTGTTTTATTTTTTAGATTCTACATATGAAATCATATGGTGTTTGTCTTTCTCAGTCTGACTTATTTCCCTTGGCATAATACGCTCTAGGTCCATCCATGTTGTCACAAATGGCAAGATCTCATCCTTTTTTATGGCTGAGTAATATTCCATTACATATATATACCACATCTTCCTTATCCATTTGTCTATCAATGGATACTTAGTTTGCTTCCATCTCTTGGTATTATAAATAATGCTGCAATAAACATAGTGGCACACATATATTTTCAAATTAGTGTTTTCATTTTCTTTGGATAAATATCCAGCAGTGGAATTATTGGATCATGTGGTATTTCTATTTATAATTATTTGAGGAAACTCTGTATTCTTTTCTACAGTGGCTGCACCAATTTACATCCCTACCAACAATGCATGAGGGTTTGTTATTCTCCACATCCTTGCCAACATTTGTTATTTCTTGCCTTTTCAATTCTAGTCATTCTGACAGGTTTAAGGTGATAGATACCTCATTGTGCTTTTGATTTACATTTTCTTGATGATTAGTGATGTTGAGCATCTTTTATGTGTCTCTTGGCCATCTGTATGTCTTCTTTGGAAAAATATCTCTTCAGGTCCTCTGCCCATTTTTAAATTGGATTTATTTTTCTTTTTGGTATTGAGTTGTAGAAATTCTTTATGTATTTTGGATATTAACCCTTTATTGAAGATACCATTTGCAAATATCTTCTCCCATTCGGTAGACTGCCTTTTTATTTTGTTGATGTTTTCCTTCACTGTGCAGAAGTGTAATTTGATGTAGTCTCAATAGTTTATTTTTGCTTTCATTTCCCTTGCCTTAGGAGACATATTTAGAAAAATGTTGCTATAGCCAATGTCGGAGAAATTACTGCCTGTGTTCTCTTCTAGGACTGTTGTAGTTTCAGGTCTTACATGTATATATTTAATCTATTTTGAATTATTTTACATATGATATTAGAAAGTGGTCCAGTTTCATCCTTTTGCATGTAAATGCCCAATTTTCCTAGCACATTTATTGACTGTCTCTTCCCTATTGTATATTCTTTCCTCTTTTGTTGAAGGTTTGGCTTTATTTCTGGACTCTGTATTATCATCCATTGGTCTGTGTCTATTTTTGTGCCAATACCATACTGTTTTGATCACTGTAACTTTGTAACATAACTTGAAATCTGGAATTGTGATGCCTCCAGCTTTGCTTTTCCTTTTTAAGATTGTTTGGCCTATTATAGGTCTTTTGTGGTTTCATATAAATTTTAAGAATGTTCTAGATTTGTGAAAAATGCTGTTGGTGTTTTGATAGACATTGCATTAAATTCTTAGATTGTTTAGGGTAACAGATATTTTAGCAATTTTTGGTCTTCCAATCCATGAGCATGGAATATCTTTCCACTTGTCTGTGTCGTCTTCAATTTAAGATCAAAATGTCTGCCACCATCATCACCGAAGAATCTTTGAGTCTTTGTATTTTGTATTTAGCCTCAAAGTCCTATCCATCATTTTTGTTATTGGTTTGCTTGCCCACTTAATTAAGGGAGAGAGTTTTTTTTCCCCCCTAAACTACTGCACTATTTGCCCTATTCAAACCAGTAAGGATGATTAAGCCCAAGAGAATGTTTAAGAATAGCATCACTAAACCCTAGATAAGCAGTATTTAAAATCAGTCTTACCACTTGTCCTTTCACAGGGTCATAAAATCTTTGCAGAAGCTGGATAGAAGTGCTTTTTCCACAGCCACTGCTCCCAACAAATGCTACTGTCTTCCCTTTCTCAATACTGAGGGAGAAGTCACAAAGGATGAGAACATCCTGGCGACATGGATAGAAAAAAGAGACTTCTCGAAACTCTATATTTCCTTCACATATATCCTGGGGAAAAAGTTGGCAGGGTTCAGAACTTAAAAAAAGATTGTAACACATTATAGCACATTGGCCAACTGTTTCCTGAAAATTACACATGCTTCCATAACCACTTTTATTTTAAACAATATTCCTCTCTATAGAGCTGCTGACTGCATAATCATTTCTGTCACTTTTGTTTAGATTTTTTTTTTTTTAAGATTTTATTTATTTGACAGAGAGAAATCACAAGTAGGCAGAGAGGCAGGCAGAGAGAGGAGGAAGCAGGCTTCCCGCTGAGCAGAGAGCCCGATGCGGGGCTCGATCCCAGGACCCTGAGATCATGACCTGAGCTGAAGGCAGAGGCTTTAACTCACTGAGCCACCCAGGCACCCCTGTTTAGATTTTTATATCTGTACTTCTTGTCATTTCTGGACCTCACTGAGTTCTAAAAAACACTGGTTTCCTTTGGTTTCACTACATAGACATTGTCTAATCCGCAGACTAGCTGTTTGACCAAATGTTTTGCATAACTGTATATACATATCTTTAAAAATTTAGTTTGCTTTACAGACCTTATTGCTTAATTCAGAATAGCTGGGGTCCTCATAAACTATATGTATAAATGTTAATTTTGTAAGTTAGACATGGTTTTAGAGTTAATATACATTATGTTTTGAATTTGGGCTTATCTTTGTTTTCAATTTATCATTATTTGGCAGTGATGCCTAAACGTTAATTTTTCTCTCTATGCTTTAATTTCTTTTTTGTGTAAGTATTTGTAAACCAATACTTACATATACCAGAGATGTTTATGAAAGACTTCCCAGAACTATTACTAAATGATTAACTTTCCCTGTATAGATTTGGTTCTAAGATTTTGGGGTTCTTTTGATCTTCATGTTTATCTGCCCTCATTCAGTTGCATTTTAAATAGTCAGGTTTAATAGTCACGCTCAGCATCTTCTGAACCCAGCATACAGGCAGAAGCCAGGGGTAGATGGAGGACAAGAGCATCAAAAAATGTTTGATGATGATACTCCGTTGTCAAAAGAAAGAAATGTTAGGATATATGCCAAAATGTTAAGTGCTACAGTAGCTTATTTTTAGCTTATTCAGTGCTTTCTGCTTTTCCCCAAAATGAGTATTATTTATGCATAAATGTCTAACAAAATCAACCTGGAAACTATAGTGCATTATTTTTGTGTATGCTCTGTGCCTTTGGAAAAGGCATAGAGAGATTTTACACTAGTAGACTTTAATACATTTTAAAATTTATTCTTACTATTTTAAAAATTTTTTAAAAAGATTATTTATTTGAGAGAGAAAAAGAGAGCACGAGCAGAGGGAGGGGGGAGAGGGAGAAGGAGAAAAAGACCCACCGCTGAGCAGGGAGCCTGACTTGGGGCTCAATCCCAGGACCCCAAGGTCACAACCTGAGCTGAAGGCAGACACTTAACTAAGCCACGCAGGCCCCCTTATTTTAAACATTTATTATGGAAAATTTCAACCATCTACAAAAGTAGATAGAAAAATATATCGATTACCTTCATATATTTTGTTTTCCCAGTTTTTAATTTTTAAAAGCACAGGAAGTGATATTTAGAAATATTTGTATATTAAATAAAATGAGTAAATAAATTAATTTTACAGTTTTAATAAGAAACATTTCCAATATTCCATGCCTTGTAATGTAATTCTATGAAGACATTTATCTGTGAGATACTCAATCCCTTTACTATAATGCTCTGAAAGAAACAAGTAGCAATGTTATTATAGATCTAAATCCCAAGATTAAAAAAAAACTTTTCTATGTCCTTTACTTTCTAAAAGACAAATATGAAATCTTATTTTGACTATAATGTACCTTTGAGCATTGTATTTTGAGAATGTCAAGATCTGGGGCACCTGGGTGGCTCAGCGGGTTAAGCTGCTGCCATTGGCTCAGTTCATGATCCCAGGGTCCTGGGATCGAGCCCCGCATCGAGCTCTCTGCTTGGCAGGGAGCTTGCTTCCCTTCCTCTCTCTCTGCCTACTTGTGATCTCTGTCTGTCAAATAAATAAATAAAATCTTTAGAAAAAAAAAAAAGAGAGAATGTCAAGATCTTTTCAAAATCTGTAACTAAGGACTGGCATTCTTTTTAATAATTAGTAGCTTTAGAGATAATGTACTATTTTAGCTACCATACATATAAATCTACTGTGAAAATTTTCACAGGGAAATTATTTATTTATTTATTATTATTTTTAAAGATTTTATGTATTTATTTATTTGACACAGAGAGAGAGAGAGAGCACAAGTAGACAGAGAGGCAGGCAGAGAGAGGAGGGAAGCAGGCTCCCCACAGAGTGGAGAGCCCGACGGGGGGCTCGATCCCAGGACCTTGAGATTATGACCTGAGTGGAAGGCAGAGGCTTAACCCACTGAGCCACCCAGGTGCCCCAAGAGGGAAATAATTTTAAATGAAAAATTTCTTTTAAGTATATACCTAATGGCTATTCTTACTTTTAAATTTAAACTGTTCAAAAAAGTCTTAAAATTGGATATATATTTAATGCATAAGATACTATTAAGAGGCTTGTTTTGAAATTATACAATCTCACTATTATTTCTCTCTTAATATTCATGGTCTTTTAGAGTTAGTGGTTAAATATGTATGTCTATGTATGTGTGAATTTAATAAATATAGTTCCTTTTTTCCCCCCTCTTCTGATTGCAGATATATTTTCCATAAAATGTGGTGTCTGAAACAGCAGACATTATTCATTTTGTATAAATTATCAGAGGAAAAAAAAGAATTAATGCCAATGCAAATCCTCATCCAAGACTAAAGTTTTGGCTGTCTAAATAAAATTAAATATATAAATAAATTCTTCGTTCAAGAACATTTTTAAGGCATCAGGCGAATAAACTAGAAGTATGTTTTTTAATATAAAATATGTGTATGTTTTAGTAGCAGAGGTGAAAAGACCCCTTTCTCCCTTTGTAGCCATAACAGTTATTTTATACAAGTTTTTAATTCTTTAGAGCACTATCTTTTGCAAAGTTATCAAATAATGCCTTCATTTAAGTCTCTATATAAGAGTATTCATATGTGTAATTAATAATGTGGACATTTAAAATCATAGTTGTGCTTACTGGTTTTTTCCCTTCTTGACTATAGCTGTCTATAGTTGGTTTCTTTTCCAGCAAAGCAAACAGATGTGCAGCCCCAGATTTGGCTCTCGAATATTCAGGTGCCAAAACAAGTGTTTCTCCAATGGCCATAGCTCCATATGCAATTGCAGTAAAAATTCTATCAAAAGATAAAGCATTTGAATCTTAGGTTCATTTCCAAACAATAGAACTCTAAAAAAGTGAAGGAAAAAGCAGGCACAGGAATATAAATAAACTTTTGGTCTAGACAACACCACTAATGTTGAAGTCCCAACAATGATATCTCTTTTGTTTGTTTGTAATTAATTAATTAATTAATTTTAGAAAGAGAGAGAGCGCAAGCAAGGGAAGATGGAGAGAGAGAGTGGGAGAGAAATCTCAAGCTGATTCCCCAGTGGGTGCAGCGTCTGACCTGGGGCTCGATGCCATGACCCCGAAATCATGACTGGCACCAAAACCAAGAGTTGGATACTTAACTGAGCCACCCAGGTGCCCCAGTGATACCTCTTTTATAATTTTCTACCACACAGTGATCATCCCTAGCACTGTATACCAAAATAACCTTTGGAGCTCACGTAATCTTAAAAGTTCCTCTTCCAATTAGAGACAAAGATCAAAGGCCCTAAACTAGTGAATATAAAACTTAACCACCTTGATGTAAGGCTCACTTGCTTGGAGATTTGACAGAGAAGTCAACGACCATAGGAAGGGTGAGTCTCTAGTAGTAAGATCTGAATTTACACAGGAAATATGAATAGGTATCCCCCCTCTTTTTTGCATATAATGTAATTAGAACAGACAACTGATGCCAGATGATTGTTTATGTGCCTGAAGTGCTACATGATTTAAAGAGAGAGCAAAGCATGGAGATTATATTTTGTTAAGGTCCTTGAAACAAAATCTGACTAAAATATACCTTAACAAGCCTGGAAGAAGAGCTTTGATCTTTTAGGTTTGCTATACAGATTATGATTTCACTTTTAAAACATGTTTTAATTATAAAATAGTAAGTATGCAAATGATATCTGAAAGCATACAGAATATGCACAGATATGTGGCATATCATGTGGCCACGGTCAAATATTTTTCTCTCATTTTCATTTTAGCCATGGAAACATTTTAATAGAATAAAATATAATGTATCTCCATAGCAGAACTAAAAGTATAATTCAGCTAAGACTGGACAAGTTCCAGTGGCAATATTTGTTTATTTATTATTGAAGTATAGCTGACATGCAATATTATGTTAGTTTTAGGGATATAGCATAGTGACTCAACATTTTTTATACATTATAAAATAATCACCACGTAAGTCTAGTTCCATCTGTCACCATATAAAGATACTATAATATTACTGGACTATATTCCCTGTGCTGTACTTTATATCCCCATGGCTTGCTTACTTTATAACCAGAAGTTTGTATCTCATAGTCCTCTTCACCTATTTTGCCCATCCCCCTACCCCTTTCCCCTTACTGACCAGTAAAAGGCTATCACAGAACCCAGTTGTTTGTTTGCCATGCTGGATCACAGCAAGGTAAACATGTTCTGGTCTCCTTGTGAGTTTCTCTGGAGATGGAACCTACCAATGAGTGGACGTTGATGCAATCTCTTCAGTGACCTAAACCTCAGATCCTGAATTGTTGTCTTTTCAAAGGTCAAGCACCGTATAGAATATAAAAACCAGTTTACGTGTATGTCTGATATTTTTTGTAGCCATTAGTTCTGTGATATCAAGACATTTTTAGTACTAATGTTTATGGAAATAGTCTAAAGCCCAAAATGCCATTCAAAATACTCAATATCCAGTTATAAATATTAGAAGTGATTATTGAGTTTAGTAACACATCAGAGGTTTTTTTTTTCTTTAATGCGAGTTAAAATCTAATTGAATTAGACTTAAGCCTCAGTCTGATCCAAGAGTCAGTGAGATGGGAAGATCATTGGATTATGAGTCTGGAGACCTGGATTCTGGTCTCACAAGGATAGAGGCTTCTCAGAACAACAGAAAAAATGCCTTCCTCCTCTGATTTCAGACATGCCAAAATATCTACCTGTCCTAAATTTCCACCACAAAATTCATTTTGAATATTAAGGATAAATATACAGAGGACAATGTCTTTGTTAGGTCCCTCTCTTTTTAAAATAAGAGATTTTATTTATTTATTTCAGAGAGAGAGAGATGGCAGGGGGAAGAGAAGAGGGAGAGGGAGAGAGAGAATCCTAAGCCTACTCTGTGCTCAACCTGGAGCCTGATGTAGACCTCGATCCCAGGACCCTGAGATCATGACCTAAGCCGAAATCAGGAGTTGGATGCTCACCCGACTGAGCCACCCGGGTGCCCCTGTTAAAATGTCCTTCTCTTAAAATGGAAGTTTACTGAGAAGGGGAGAAGGGCCTTCCATGGAGAACTTGTATCTGTGAGAGATAAATGACTTTAAGGATGCACATTAGAGGAAGGAAAGTTTCGGTAGAGGAGGGAGAGTATTAGCTAAAAGCTCAGTGCTGTCTTTATTGTATATGTGTTGAGGGGAGGGTAAGTCCAAAGGGGGGTTGATATTAATGAGGATTATACTGGGGAACCTAATTTTGTGGTAAGAGAACTATCTGGGGGTTGAGTCAGGGATATTAATCTCTTATATATTTTTTTTCCCAGGTGGGTTCTGTATAAACATAGGCTGATACTGGTCTGTTACAGAATGTGCCCTAGCTGATTCTGGCCCAATTACCTAGAATGAACTGAACTGCAGTTAATCTTTACTCAAAACCTATTTATTCACAACAAATAGTACTGCAACTTTGTGGGTTGGCCAGGGTTAAGGGAGAATATTGAGCAAGAAGAGGTCTGGAAAGGATTTTCAGGTGCTGGGCTTTGATCTCCTTAGTTTTATGGGTTCTCTGTAAGTTCATGGGGCCAGTGTCATTGGATCCTCACTACAATAATTCTTTCAAGGATGTCCAAGCAATGGTGGAAAATCCTCTTGCCCATCACTGCTGCTGAAATCAAACTGGAATTTTACAAATATTCTTTGTCTAGGAACAACACAAAAAAGTACAGAAATGAATGATCCTAATTTTAACACAACTGATCCAAATAGGAATAGCCTGCATAGTTATTGGTTCACATCTATTTGTCTCCCCTTAATCTTGCTCCATACTCAGTTTGTATACCTTTGGTGACTTACTCTAAGAGTAAGTATACTGGGGGGTTCAGAGCTCTGAAGCCAGACCACTGGGACTACATCCAAACTCCACTGTTTATTTACTAGCTGTGTGACCTTGGGCATGTTCTGTGCTTCTGTTTCCTTACTGGCAAACAGGAGATAAATAGGACTATCTACTAGTCTTACAGACTGTTGTGAGAATTAAATATATTAATAATATAAATGCATTGTACAGTGCTTAACAAATGTTTAAGTTATTATTATTAATCTTATGGAAGTGAAAGTTAGAGACACTTTTTGTTGGCAAATAAGCTCTCACACTTCTATAGAGATACATCAGCGCACCAGGTCAGATCCCAGCTTCTGAAGCTCATACTCAATAAGTTTCGTCTTTTTGACTAGAAAGCAGAGTATTTTTCCTCACAGAGGTGGCCATTATAACTATACTCATACTGTTTTTCCCTAACATCCATAGAACACTCCAAAGATTCTTTTCTTCCCACCCTAAATCCTTTCCTCAACACATGGAAGAGAGAAAATACACAACTTATATTTATTTGGTACTTTGGGTTTTAGAGAATGTTTTCATATATATGAAACCATTTGATCATCTAAGAGATAAGTAAGGCAGGAACTCTTATCCCTTCTTAATACAGCTTAGGGAAATTAAGCATTTGTTCAGGATCACACAGTTACAAACCTGTAGGACTGGGACCTGAACCTGCTTATTCACTGTACTTTCCTTACATGGTGTTCCTTCCAGTGGAAAGCTGACCTGGACAATCTCCCCCTGCATGTCGGGGCTTGTTACCACTTTGTTTCCCATTTTAGAATCTTCATAGAGCCCTAGATAATCAAATCCACCTTGATTTTTCTCCTTTAGATCCCTTCAGTGGTTGATCATTTTATCTATTTTCCTTATCTTGTCTCTTCTCTTCTGGATAATCCTTGAGGTAGAGCTGGGCATAAATTGGGTGGCTGCCATGGCAGTGAACACTGAAAGAAGACTTTCCTGTTTTCTTTGTTTGGGCTAGTTAAGGCTTCTCTCCTAATTATAATGATGACACCCACAGTTCTTTCACGGCTGCTTGGCCTACCAGAGCAAAAGATGGTGGTGGAGGCCTAGCTTGTCTCCTTCTATCCCTTAGTACTTCAAGACATCAACCAACTATTAATATTCATTGAAAACCCACTTATGTTGAATATTATATGGCCAATAACCACATTTAATATTCAAAGTCCAAAGGATTTCTTGTCAAGAACTTTATTTGGATTTTTGGAGGACTAGGCCGCAACACATGAAATGTGTGGTTCGTCTCTCAGCAAGTTTTCATTATTACTGTACTGAGGGTTGCCGTGCCTGATTCTTTCTCACCTATCTGCTTCCTGCTAATGTATATAGCAAAGAAGGAAGAAACAGATAGAGGGAAGTTCTGAAGTGGAGGTATGGAAAGTTGCAAAAACCTCTGCTTGGACGCTAGTGGTTTCTGACCTGGATTGCAAAAGGCAAGTCAGCTAGAAAGTAACCTAAAGGTGCTAGTGGAAAATCAGACAGGAGAAAATAAACTTATTTTGTATTTTTCAAAATCTGTACATTTATAGTATACATTGAAAGTGTTGCCAGGGCTAACAGAGGCAGGGGGGGAGAATTTTACTACACATAGGTGTGTGAAAACTTAAAAGAAGAGAATTTCGGGGTACCTGGGTGGCTCAGTGGGTTAAAGCCTCTGCCTTCGGTTCAGGTCATGATCCCAGGGTCCTGGGATCCAGGCCCTAGTCGGGCTCTCTGCTCAGCAGGGAGCCTGCTTCCCCCTCTCTCTCTGCCTGACTCTCTGCCATGAGATCAGGACCTGAGCTGAAACGAAGTCAGATGTTTAACTGACTGAGCCACTCAGGCACCCCATAAAAGTTTTTACACACGGTGGGAACTTATAAAATCATTAGACATCCTACATTAGTATAAATATATTTAATTGGCTAGCCTTCAACTAATACTAAAGACTAGTAACCCTGAAGAAATGAGACCCTAGAGATTTAAAGATGGCTGCAGAAGGTTCAGAGCAAAATGAGGAAAATATGTTCTGAGTCAAACATTTGGCTTACAAACAAACTTTTGGAATACAGTCAACTTTTAAGCTTGTGATTGCCTGTATCACATTAGAACTAAGGGAAAAACTTGCTAATTTAGTGCAAGCTGGTGAGCTGAATAAATTACTATAAGTGATTCTACATTTGGCTTCTTGTTAATCTAAGTAGATTAGTTCGTGTAATCAGAATGAAGCTCAATACTACATGTCTTACTGTGGTTTACGTATTCATATAGGCAATACTGCATGATGTGTTAAGGTATAGGAAAACATAGAACAAGGAGCTTACAATTTCTGTTGAAATTTCAAATACAGATATTCCATTTTAGAAGGAAATCTGCTTCTAGGAAACTGCAAAGGGGACTTATAGTCAGATAAGATTCAGGAATACTGGGTTGGTGAACTGTGGACTATTTTCTTCTGAGTGCCTAGCAAAAAAACTTCCCCCAGGAAGTTAATATTTGATAAATAAATAAATAAATAAATAATCACATGAATAGAAGCCAAAAATTATTGCAAGTTATTCTGAAATTAACTGGCTTCAAATGACTTTTTTTTTTTTAAAGAAATATTTTATGTATTTCTCTCAGAGAGAGCAAGTTAGCACGAGTGGAAGAAGGGCAGAGGGAGAAGTAGAAGTAGATTCCCTGCTGAATAGAAAGCCCAATGTGGGGATCTTTCCCAGGCTCCAGGATCATGACCTGAGCCAAAGGCAGATGCTCAACTGACTGAGCCATCCAGGTGTCCAGGCTTCAAATGACTTTTTGTCATTTCCTCAAATTGAATATATCCTCAAAGTACAACTGTGTGCCATCACTGAGGAATTCAAAAGAATGTGCCTGAGTCTCGGGAGGCAAACCCCAAAGGCGAATTCCCAACATATTTTGCCAAATGACAGCGTGTTTGGAATAGGTGTAATCTCCCAAGTCAGTATTCTGAAGAGGCTTCTCCTTGCTTTGATGTGTATGTTTTAGTGGGCTTGTAAAAAAAAAAAACATAGCATTACTTCTGGAGTCAAATATTGTATAGATTTCTCTAGCTCTAAATATTTAGCAGTGACATTTATGATACAGATTAGCAACGTTCTGTCATCTTAGAAGTTCAGAATTAACACTCAAAATTAATTTTTCTAATTTCAGAAGTTGAAGTTAGGTGTTCCTAGAAAGTAAAGCAACTTTCTACTATGCTCAAACAAATGCCTTAAGAAGAAGCATCCTCTTTGGGATGCCATGACCAATTCCAAATGTAACTTTTCTAAAGGGAAGTACTCATTTGTATGTGTTTCTTCTGAAGCAATTTGCTTAGCGAAGAATTCAGCCTCACAAATGTATAGTCTTTTTTTTTTTTTAAGATTTTATTTATTTATTTGATAGATCACAAGTAGGCAGAGAGGCAGGAAGAGAGAGAGGAGAAAGCAGGCTCCCTGCTGAACAGACAGCCTGATGCGGGGCTCGATCCCAGGACCCTGGGATCATGACCTGAGCTGAAGGCAGAGGCTTAACCCACTGAGCCACCAAGGTGCCCCGCAAATGTATAGTCTTATTTGATAATGCTATCTCCCTCCGCTGGGAGTTCCATGAAGTCTTACAAATTCTTGAAGGAATGGATGACAATAAGGCATATTTTACCCCTACATTCCCACATTCTAGTAAACTGAAGTAGGGAGAAATTCATTTGCGAGTTTAACTCAGACTACTGATACTATATCAGTATCAGTTTACCAGGTAGACGGTACTTAAAGATATTAAATAACAAAATAATATTTAAAAACTTTCTGGGCATGTATTTCCCACATTATGTGATTTAAATGATCAATGAAGTATAAAGTAGGAATCTTTCTGGTTAATTTAAGTACATAACCCATTTTCAGGATTTAAATATTTGCACAACTTACACGAACATGCCCTCTGGGGTCACTCGTCCAGCTTGAATTAAATAGCCTCCAAATTGAAAACCCACTGCATATGCGAAATATACAAAAGCATGGCTGAATGCATAACAGATTCCAAAGATCTGTGCTTTCTTCCAGGTATTTCTGAAATGCACAAAATTTACTAAGTAATGAGGCACAAGGTATAGCAAGTTCATTTAAAATGAATGTAGAGTAATGAATACAGAAGACTAGACATATTATCATTTAAGGGATATACATTCTTCTAAGAATAAAAGAGAAAGTGAGTGTTTTAAAATGAGAATTATTATAGAGAAAACAGATAATATAATGATTCTCTCTATAGTTCTATACTCTATAGTTCATTGCAACAAAATTTCCTCTGTCTACGAATGGACAAGGTCTGTGAATGAACAGCTAATGAAAGAGTTGAAGAGATTTGGTTTTGAAGTATTTAGAAATATTGTCTATTATAACATTTCACTAGCACAATAAGTAGTGGAAATTAAAGGGTGGTACCAACCACAGGCATGAATGTAAAAGAGTTCAAAGCTATCTCTCTGATAAAGTAATGCAAATAGTATCACTAAGTAAATGTGATAAGGAGGACTGGTTTAAAATTAAAAGGAGTGATCACATTTGTCATATATACATTCATCTTAAAATGTGAACCATTTTAGCTATTCAATATAAAGGGCTAAGCAATCTTATTTTCTTTCTTGAATATATTATACCCTCAAATTGGTTTCAGGAAAATAATAAAAATGTGCATAGTTAGTAGTAGTTCATGCTACTAACTATAGTTTGTAGCAACATGGGAGGACTAAAATATTCCACCTGTGCTTGTTCTCAATTGCTTTTACTAGTCTTCTCTTGATGAAGTCATATGAGAAATGATGATATACCATTATTAGGAAAGATTCCAGAGCAAATAAATTGGCAGGCAAACCACTGTTGTCATCCAGGAAGACTGCCTTTACAGGGACAGCTAAAGTTAGTTAATGAAGTCAGTATGAATCTACAATCACCTGTGTTGGATCTGAAGTGTCTCCTCATATGCTTGCTCAAAGGCTTTTTCTCTTGTTAATGACACTATAGTCCGAATATTTTCCACAGCTTCAGTTGCTATCTTATAAAATAGGACAGTAAAATAAAGAAATAAAATTAGTAATGGTTAAACTCTGGTTGTGAATTCCAGTCATTTATATTGGGGGCATATTAAGTATAGCATTAAGTCAATAAGTTTTCTTAGCTTCTTTTTTTCTTTCCCAAAAACAAGATAGGAAAATAACATTTTAGGATAATAGGCTCAAGAAAAATTTATTTTGAAAAGATTTAGTCCACAGATCTAAATTCAGTCCCCTTGGAATCTTCACTGAATTTCTATTTAAACTGGTTCTGTAGGCAGAGAGATCAAACATTAGCATTATGTTCATATGTAATTATGCAAAGAAAGTATGAGATAATTCAAGAAGACCGTAGACAGAATCAAATAAATAATTGCACAAAAATACAAATAGCAACCAAAAAACCTCAGGAACACTGCAGTAAAGTAATATGGGTAAGGCTATTAAATGCTATATAAGTTACAGCCATTTCTCATTTTGATGTCTGTGAACTTAAAAAGATATTTAATTTAGGGTCCCCTGGGTGGCTCAAGGTGGGTGGGTTAAAGCCTCTGCCTTTGGCTCAGATCATGATCCCAGGGTCCTGGGATCGAGCCCTGCCTCAGGCTCTTTGCTAGGCAGGGAGCCTGCTTCCCCCTCTCTATTTGCCTGTCTCTCTGCCTACTTGTGATCTCTGTCTGTCAAATAAATAAATAAAATCTTTAAAAAAAAAGATACTTAACTTAAATATAATTAATGCCTTTCTTCCTTCCTTCCCTTCTTTCTTTCTCTCTCTCTCTCTCTCCTTCCTTCCTTCCTCCTCTTTTCTTTCTTTCTGAGACAGAGAGAGAGCACGCACGAGCAGAGGGAAGGGCAAAAGGAGAGGGAGAGAGAGCAGATTCAAGCAGACTCCCTGCTAAGTGTGGAGCCTGACCTGGGCCTCAATCCTGGGACCCTAAGATCATGAGCTGAGCTGAAATCAAGAGTCAGCCACTTAACCAACTGAGCCACCCAGGTGCCCTAATGCTTTTCCATATTTCTATAATATTTGAAAAGAAGGAATAATTACATGAGAAATGGAGACTTTTGGCTTAGAATAACTTGTTGGACATGAGAACACATATTGACTTGAAAGAGAAATTTCCTGCTTTTGCATTCTATTTCCATAGTGGCAGTGTAGACTGTGGGATAGAGGAAGACCTAGGTGGTCACCCAGTGTTATTTAAAGAATAACTTGGGTTACAGGAGAGAACCAGATTTCTGGATGGTGTGCGGGGCACCTGGATTCTGCTCTCAGTTTTGACTCTGAGTTGTTCTAAGTTCTCATTAATTTTAGAGTAAGCTCAAAGTAACCACCATTTGTAACATACACTGTAGTATGCAAGAAAAATGGGTAAAAATGCTGAAACCCTGAGGGAGGAAATGAGCAAAAAATCTTTGTGATCATTTTTCACAATGGAGAAAGGACTAATATCATTATAGAATCTTGGAAAATAGTCCTCTGTAAAAAACCAAAAAACTAATACAGTTATTTTGAGTATGAAAAGTAAAACAGTTGATGATTTGTCCAAATCTACACATGCAACTGAAGAAGGACCAATATGTTTTATTGGTCCCTATTCTAAGTTTTGGTGTTTGGTAAGTAGATTAAAAGCGACTGAGAAAGAGACAGATTGTTTGATTACAGTTACTGACTGTATAGTCTGGGGTTATTCAAATAATCTAAAAAGGAAAAACTGAAGGACACATATAAAGGTTAAAGCTCATGATATAAAAATTAAGATGAGTAAAATATAATTAATCATAGCCCCATTAATTTGAAGGTTGTGATAATTTGCACCACAGGGAGGGCCAAACAACTTTTCACTGTCTCTGAGGCAAATATATGCTAAACAGTTCAGTCTGTAGTGCCCAAGCAGACATTCCAAGGGTCTTTATCTAGTCCAAGGAAGGTGGAAAGGTCCAAGGGTCACACAAACCAGATTTCAATGAGTCACATGCTTGGCATTCCAATTCATGTCTAACTGTGATAGTCACTGGATATAGAACAAAACTAGTATTAAAATCATTTTCAGACTCAGAGGGTGTTCACCCAAGTGATAAAAGTCTTTGAAACTGTATCATGAGAGGAACAGCTTAAAGACCTGTGGATGGATGACTAAGAGAAGACTTGGCATTTACATGACGCAGTTCCCTAAAGGCTGCTATGGGAAGGGGGCTTTGGATCTCTACTGAGATGAAAGCCAAGTATGGTAGGATAGAAGGCCCCCAACAAACAGACAAACAAACACCAAAACCAAAAATTGCCTACCATCCAAAGGCTATTCAGGGTAGGCAGCCTGAGAAAGTAATGCACTGCTTGCCACTGGAGGAAAAGGGGTAAAAGATGGGACACTTGACAGGGATGTCATACAAGGGATTCCTTTTGTGGATAACTGGTTGGATCAAATGACATTTCTTTCAATTCTTAGATGTTATGAAACTACAATGCTAATGTCCCCTAAACCTCAAATATAATGATTATTTTATTTTTATTTTTATTTTTTTAAGATTTTATTTATTTATTTGACAGACAGAGATCACAAGTAGGCCGAGAGGCAGGCAGAGAGAGAGGCAGGCAGAGAGAGAGGAGGAAGCAGGCTCCCTGCTGAGCAAAGAGCCCGATGCGGGGCTCGATCCCAGAACCCTGGGATCATGACCTGAGCCGAAGGCAGAGGCTTAACCCACTGAGCCACCCAGGCGCCCCAATGATTATTTTTATAAATATGATTATTCCTGAGAGACATTTTCCCAGTAATTAAAATGTTCATCTTGATCAGTATAAAGATGGTCCTTGTTTCTAAAATCTTATTTTAGGCACTATCAGAAACAGAAAATTGCCTTATATTCAGTAACTCTTATTTCCTCTACATTTTGAGAAATAAAAATAACTAAAATTGTTTAAGAAAATTTAATTATTGAACAATCAGAGAATGTGGAATCATGATGTTAGCAATTTCCCTCCTGATAATGGCAATATGGCTGGCATTATTGAGTGCATACTATCTTCTAGACACTATTCTAAATGTCTTGAATATAATAATGCTAAGTGTTTTGTGTAATACTTAGAAAAATCTGCAAGTGGTATTATTATTATTCCCACCTTACAGAGGAAGAAATTGAAGTCCAGAAAGGTTGACACAACTTGCTCATATCACACATTCGTTAGTGATAGAATCTAAAATGTAATTTCGCCAATTTGACTCTAGAGTCTACACTCTAAATCACAAATCCTGTTATACTACAGCCTATTTATACCCCATCCTAAATTAGTCTGGATGCATTTCAATTCATATATACCTCTTTACAGGCACCTAAGAAAGGAAGTTAGCATACTATAAAAATGGCAACTCTTTGTTTTCCTCTTAAAATGTTACGATGGTGGGATGCCTGGGTGGCTCAGTTGGTTGGACGACTGCCTTTGGCTCAGGTCATGATCCCGGGGTCCCAGGATCGAGTCCCACATCGGGCTCCCAGCTCCATGGGGAGTCTGCTTCTCCCTCTGACCCTCTCCTCGCTCATGCTCTCTCTCACTGTCTCTCTCTCAAATAAATAAATAAAATCTTTAAAAAAAAAATGTTACGATGGTAAAAAGTCTTTATTTTACCTTCCCAGCATGCTTAAGTTCTTGCTTATCCTTTTTGGCAAATCCAGTCATAGCTGTGGTTTCAATCATTCCTGTCAGAGCAAGTACTGGAGCAATACTCAAAATCAAGAGTGTCATCTCCCAACCATATATGAAGGAAATGATAATTGATAGTCCCATGTTAGTTGCATTTTGTGTTAAGACACCAACTCTTGAACCTGTTGCCTATAACAAGACATATTTTGGGAAAAAAGTAATTAATTTTAAATTTACAAGTATTCCTATTATAGTTTCTTACAAAACAAGGCAGGCTTTCTTTTTTAGGATTTATACTTACATTTTTACTTTGAACTTGTACTTAGAAATTAAATAATACCCATACTTAAAAAACTGTCCTCTACTAAGAAGTCATTACGCTTTTTCTATCTTATTTATTTTTTAAAAGATTATTTATTTGGCACAAAGAGAGTGAACACAGGAAGGGGGAGTGGCAAAGGGATAAGCAAGCTCCCTGTTGAGCAGGGAGCCTGATGCAATGTGGGGCTTGATCCCAGGATTCTGTGATCATGACCCTAGTTGAAGGCAGACGCTTAATGGACTGAGCCACCCAGGTGCCCTGCTTTGTCTATCTATGTTGGATATTGTTCTTTGACATGTCCCTATCATTCTCTGAATATGTTCTTACTTTCTGATACAAAAAGATTCTCCAGGCTGTACTGCTGGAATCTATCATTTCTCCAAGGAGTCCTGGTTCCTTTTGGTGGATAATGTTATTTAAAAGTCAATATTATGCTCATTATTAATGGCATATCAGTGGAAAAAACTGGGGAATGTGTGTGTGTGTGTGTGTGTGTGTGCAGATGCAGACACAAACTGAAATCTATATATCTCTATTTATATGAATCATGAATTCACTTCGATACCTCCAATTCCAATCCAGCACCATGAAGTTATTTTCAGCTTTCTTCCTTCTCATATTTGTTATCCCCTTCTGCAACAGTGAGAAACTTGGCTCCCATTTTCTTTGATTTATTTATGTGATCAAACTCTCTGTATGTAACCAATCTGATATCATGGCCCCTGCTTCTCCCCTGCATGGATACCCTTCTCCCTCTGCTCTGGCTTGGCTTTCCTACACCAGGCTGCCACCACACATGGATGTGCAACTCACTATATGTGGGCTCCAAAACCCAACATTCCTCTTTCTTCTACACTGATGGAGGGGCCGGCATTCTTAGTCACTATACCGTAGTAGTGTTGAATCGAATGATTTATACTATTAATTAAGGTATATACTTTGGATATCATTACTTTGTATTCCATTTTCTGCATTTTATTTGGTTTCACTAAGCAAAGATTTAAAGCATCATTATCAAGATTTATCGAAAAGGAGTTGGAAACATGGTATAAGGTAACTTAAATTTTGAAAAAAATCCCAAATAAGTAGAAATATCTTTATAACTATTTTATGAGAACTATATGTCTTGTGAATCAACTTTCAGTGGGACACATGATAAGTAATAAACTGAAATGTTAAATTCCTTTGGTGCTCAGATGAAAAAATGAGACTCCATTTACCTAGAAAAATAGCTATCATCAACAATGTCAATTCACATTTTAAAAGATTTATTTTGTTATGATCATGAAAATATGACCATTGGAAAGGTTTAGATAATGTTAAAATTTACATCCTTCCAGACATTCAGATTAGGATTATTCTGTGTATGTAGCTTTGTATCCTGCTTTAATCCTTTTACATTACACTTCAAGCTTTTTCCTGGTGATTAAATAGTCTTCAAAAAATACTTAGAATGATTCCAATTTTTCACTATTAAAAATAAAGATGTAATGAGCATCTTTGTGCAAAATATTTATGCTCATCTTTTAATTCCTAATGTTAAATACCTAGACTAGAGTAATATGTTAAAGGGTACATACTGTTACATGCCTGATAGATATTATCAAATTGCTTCTCTAGAAGATTGTATCAGATTTCACTAAAGTACCCTCAAATTAGTATCATCATTAAAATAACAACAGTAGGGCACCTAGGTGTCTCATTCTGTTCAGTATCTGCCTTTGGTGTAGGTCATGATCCAGGGGTCCTGGGATCAAGTCTTGCCTATCAGGCTTCCTGCTCAACAGGGAGTCTGCTTCTCCCTCTACCCTTCCCCCTCTGCTTGTAATCTCTCTCACACACTCTCTCTCAAATAAATAAGTAAAATTAAAAAAAAAACAACAACAATAAAAAGTCCTGTGTCCCCCAAGGCTCTGCCTTATTCCTAAAATATTTTTCTGGCTTCAGCTTCAAGACTCATTTGATAATCTGCTATTTCCCTATTTCTCGCTATTAAAGAAAATTCCAAAAAAGTAAAAACAAGTAGTAAGAGCAAAACCCAACAAACCATTAAATAATGACAACTAAGACAGGTAAACTATTTTAAGTGTCTAAGGGTATTATAAACTAATTCTAAGACCTGTAAGGCTGAAATAGGAATGTCATTTGCTACTTAATGCTGACTTACACTCTGACTCTTGAGAGTTGAAGGGTGATGCTGAAGAAACACGATATTGTATGTTATGGGATGAATTGTGTCTCTCCCTAACCCCAAATTCATATGTTGTGGTCCTGACTCCCAGCTCCTCAGAATGTCATTATATTTGGAAATGAGGTCTTTAAAGATGTAATTAAGTTAAAATGAGGTCTCTGGTGTGAGCACTACTCCAATGTAACTTATGTCTTTAGGAGGAGGAAGTTTGAAGGCAGACATGTGCTCACGCATGGGAAAGACCATATGAGGACACAGCTAGAAGATAGCTGTTTATTTTATTATTATTATTTTTAAAATTTTTATTTATTTTTTTGACAGAGAGAGAGATCACAAGTAGGCAGAGAGAGAGGAGGAAGCAGGCTCCCCGCTGAGCAGAGAGCCTGATGTGGGGCTTGATCCCAGGACCCTGAGATCATGACCTGAGCCGAAGACAGAGGCTTTAACCCACTGAGCCACCCAGGCGCCCCTATTATTATTATTTTTAAAGATTTTATTTATTTATTTGACAGAGGCAACGAGAGAGGAAATTTAAGCGGGGGAGTGGGAGAGGGAGAAGTAGGCTAAGTCCCTCTAAGCAGGGAGCCCAATGCAGGGCTTGATCCCAGGACCCTGGGATTATGACTTGAGCCAAAGGCAGATGCTACACAGACTGAGCCACTCAGGTGCCCTAAAGATAGCTATTTATAAGTCAAGCATAGAGGACCCCAAATGAAACCAATCCTCCTGATACCTTGATCTGGGGATTCTCACAATCAGAACTTTGAGGAAATAAATTACTGTTGTGTAAGCCATCCAGTCTGTGATACTTTATTATGGCAGCCCTAGCAAATGAATATACTTACTTGTTCCTCTCCTCCCACCCCCTGCCTTTTGGTGATGGCAGTAGGATAAGAAGAATCTAAATATATTTTTCCTGTTCTAGGAAGAATTAACAGAAAATAATAAACACCTGGCCTTGAAAAATACTACAAGAACTAAAGGAAAACAGAAAATAGTCTTAAAGACCTAGAGGATAATGTACCTCTGGAAAGAATTTGGGACTGGAATCACAGGAAACTTTTTTTTTTAAAAGATTTTGTTTATTTGACAGAATGAGAGAGAGAGAGTGCGTAAGCAGGGGGAACAGTAGGCAGGGGGAGAGGGAGAAATAGGTTCCCTACTGAGTAAGGAGCCTGATGTGGGGATGCTGTCTTAGAATTGTAATGATAGAGTTGAGTAGTTGCTAGAGTTAGGGTTGCAATATAAAGACAGGTCACTGGGGTGCCTGGGTGGCTCAGTGGGTTAAAGCCTCTGCCTTTGGCTCAGGTCATAATCCCAGGGTCCTGGGATCAAGCCCTGCATCGGGCTCTCTGCTTGGAGGAGCTTGCTTCCTCCTCTCTCTCTGACTGCCTCTCTGCCTACTTGTGTCTGTCAAATAAATAAATAAAATCTTAAAAAAAAAATAAAGACAGATCACCTTTATATTGCTAACCCTACCCCTAACCCTAACCCTACCCAACCCTAACTCTAACCCTAACCCATGTGCCACTGTCCTCACTTTATATTGCTGCTCAGTGTGCTACAAATCTGTGATGCAATTATAATTTGACAGCATTTAGTGCCACATGACTTGCTGTACTGTGACATTTTATCTTAGTTTTAAAAATTACCATTGTATATCCATCATCTAAAAATAAGAAAGGAAGAGAAAAGGAGACCTTGAATGTCCTGCTTTTAAGGCATAGTGGACTGTGGATTACTTTTTCTCATCAGATGCCACAGTGTTGTGTTTATTATAACACTATATAGTACTACCAAATATACAAAATAGGTCAACATTTCCATACTAAGCACTTATCACAATATTCTTCATCCACAGGAAAGCAACATTCAGAAAACTTAGAAAATTTAAAATGGAATATCTCATTTAGTAGAATTTCTTCATAAAACTAAAGAGTGAAGATAAGTTGAAACCAAAGTAAGTTTCTGAGTGGCTCATTCATTAGCTAAGCAAAGAAAATCATTTATGAACAGTGAGTTTATTAAATCATGTTTAATTGGAGCAGTGGAAGAAATGTGTTCAGTGAGCATAAACCTATATCAGACAATTAGCCCTTAGGTGAGAACAGTTGCTCAAAAAGTTGACAAGACTGCAGCAACACTGGTAGTCAATCAAAATCAGATATACTTTTTTGAATAGACTTCCCTGGCTCTTGACGGATTGATGTATGTTACTGATACTGCTCAATTGTTGGTTTTGAGGAGCCAATGCTGAATTTGAAGTGATTAAAAAATTGGCTGCTATAAATGGTCTGTGTGGATCAACTATAGGTGATAATATTTTCTAAGAGGTTAAATGAAAAGGAAGTCAGTATAACCAGAAGTGAAATCTGCTAAGATATATTACAACTAATGGTGATAAAAATAACTGTGGAGTAGAAAAAAAAGGCTTACTTGGACAAATCTACAAAGTTTGTGAAAATGTAAAATGTTTAGA
The DNA here is from genome assembly GCF_002288905.1 of Enhydra lutris kenyoni. Taxonomy (NCBI): domain Eukaryota; kingdom Metazoa; phylum Chordata; class Mammalia; order Carnivora; family Mustelidae; genus Enhydra; species Enhydra lutris. The sequence continues at coordinate 21,594,106 of NW_019154100.1, read as the reverse complement.
ACCTCAATTTAATCCTGTATTACTTACCAGCAAGTATTTTGTGGAAAATAATTTATCACACATTATTGGGCCAGTATGGTCAGTGATGAAGTTCATTTGGTCCTATAGACTTAACCATTGTTGTTTCTATTTTTGTCAAAATTGGAAGCTGAATATCTTGACTTGTCTTACCACACAATAGTTTGAGGGTGTGTTTAGTAGTGATAGTTTCACTGAAACATTCTGAGTTCAGGGCTGAAACTAAAATTTTCCTTTACAGATAGAATCACCTTTAACTACTATGGCTCTGGACATTACCTTTTGCTATAGACTTGATAATGTTTCTTAATGAATTCAACCTAAAATGGTAAGGCAAAACAGCAATTACATGCCAACCTTATAATGTGGTAGAGTCATTTTTTTTTTTTTTTTTTGGTAGAGTCATTTTGATGATGACTAACATTGTTTGAATCACAAGTAGTATCAAATTGTTTTATACACCTCCCATGTCAAAAAGTTAAATCAGGAAATGAGGTCACCACTGTCTGGGCAATGATATTCTAGTTCTGGCTAGAATCCAATCAATTTATCTGGCTCTTGGAATTAAATGAAATTTTTATGATTTCTTGGGACAATATAATTATAGTTCTGATGCGAAGAGTTCTTAGAACTAACATTGTATCTGCCAGTGGTATATCAACTGTACATCATGGCATGAATAACACAATTTCCTGTGGGCAAAAATGAGGTAACACTTGTGGGTGATGAAAAAGGGTTGCTAAAATATACAGAACTAATACCTTATAGTTTTATGGAACCTAGTTTTCCAAAGAATCTAAAATGGCTTTGTATCCTTAATAACACTATATATTACATAGAAAATAGTCTGTTGACAGATGTATGGCAATAAGCCATTACTTTGGGCTGAAATAATATCAGTTAAATCAGGTGTATTCAATCAAATATTTCAAGACTCATGTTGTTCTATGACTTTATTTCACTAATATGTTTTACTCATGACTCTCAAAGTACCTGAGTTTCTAAAAATGGCTAAATGTGTATATATTTTTTAGTCAATAGTAAAGGTTTTAAAGTAATATTTACTATTGTTAGTATTTACTATTATTATTAAGGAGGTAATTTATGAACATTTACCCTAATACATTTGATAAAATAAAATTTAACTGAAATTGCATGATGAAAAACTGAGATGGAATACGTCTTAAGTTGAAAAAATAGGAAATATGACCCTGAGTTATTATTTCCTAATTCATCTCTAGTATGTTTTTGTGAGAAAATAAATAATGGACAAATAGGATTGGTAAATAACTCTTCCTTCAGTAGAAACAGTATTCATTCAAGTTAGATAAGAATCTGTCTTTATATTGCAAAGCAAGTGTTTATGTGAATTACATGCCAGTAAACATAGTCTCATTCATGGAAAATTTCTTTGCTTGTCTTGCTTTTTAAATCTGACAGCTTTAAAATCTCCCATTAGTATTTCAACCATTTAATCTTTAGCTATTACTTTTCATTCAATGAAAATGATCTGACTTGCCCAGAAATTATTATGAGACCAACATTTACAAATTCCAACAAGAAACTTTCCCCTGATCAAATGGTATTAGCCAGATGCTTGTAAGTAATCAGGTTGACAAATATTTTCATTCATTTTTCTCAATGAGAGACTACACTATTTGTTAGAAACTGAATGTAAGGAGAGTGAGGTTGGTCTTTCAGTTCTAATTTGTTTTTTTGGCTGAAGTAAATACTTGCTAAAAGGGAAGATGTCATACAAGTCTAACATTGCTGCTAATAGGAATGCCTATTTCCCTGGAATTTTAAAAAACTTAAATGATAGGTAGAAAGAGAAAAATATCAGCAAAGAAAATATTAGCAAAGAAAAAGTAGCACTACCTCAAAAACTTATATGTACTATATGTTGGCTAACTGAACATAATAAAAAAAAGTGGCAAATTTTGTGGAATGGAGATTCAACTGGAATTATAGGGATTATTTCTCCATAAGGGAGTGAACCCTGTCATTCCTAAACCCAGAAATTGTCATTCAGATAATTCTATTGTGCTATGGAAGATTAATGCTATGCTCTTACTTGACTATTAAGTGAAATTTTATCCATCATTTTTTCCCAGTTATGCCAGTAAAATTGATCTCCTCAGCCCTATTTTAAAATTTAAATTCTGTCTAATAAATTTAGAACCTTGCCTTCCAAATAATGAAAAGGAGTTTTAGGAAGAAATAAAGATGAAGATCTCCTCTTGAGCTTTTTCTACGTCGTAAAATTAGTTTTGCAAGCCATTATGGATGCTTGTGAATTTTCACAAATGTAACCAACTTCTTCTATTCTCTGGTAAGACAAATCTATCCTTAGAAGGAAAAACTACACTTTCCTCTTTTATTAATAGTTTTAAATTTTGTGTACGTTTTCATTTTGCTACCTTTTCATGTCTTACTATTCAGTTCTGAGCTCTTTAGCTCATTCTTGGTATCTTTCTTTGGTCCTCTGTTTATCCTATTATATGTGCTAAATCCTTTCCCCCCCTTTTTATTATTTTTTATGTGAGCATATAGTTGACATACAAAGTTACATTAGTTTCAGGGGTATAATGTGGAGATTCAATTTAAAAAATTTTTTTTTGTTGTTAAAAACATCCAGAACTGAAAGCCTTCCTTATATCTTTCATTGAGAGCTGCCAGGTAGCCCTGAGACTTACCTGCTCTCCTTAAGGATGTGGGTCATTTTAGTATAGCTTACAAATATGCACAGATATCTCTGTGTTGCACACATACACACTACATGCATACACCACTTAAGAATAAAAGCAAAAAACTCCCCCAAGAAGCAATATACATACTCCTTGGATTTGTGCTATATCTATGGCTAATACTGTTGTCAAGGCTCCTGTGCTGTTTTCCTTATCATCAAACCAGGAAATATCCTAGAGAAAAAGGAGAATTAACATGTGGTTATCAAAAGAAACAAACCAAAACAAAAAAAAATATGGTTATCAAAAAGGTTCTTTTCTGACTTGTGATTCTGTTGTAATAAGTCAGAAGGCATTTATCAACCCCCACACCCCCACATATTTAATTCTTATAAATACCATGAATCAAATGACTTTTGTTTCTTACTTCATAAAGATTTTAATTAGATACAAAATGAAGAATGTAAGCCCAATGGCTTGGAACCATTACCAATGCTATAATATTGTACAATAATCAACATCAGAAATGGTAATTTTGAACCATTTGTAATTTGTAATTTTTACTCCATAAGTAATCTGTGAAGAGCAGACTATTTAAAAAGTTAATGCATAAAACAATTTAGAAATATTCCTAAACAAAACCAAATATTGTTAAAATGTCTATATTATCCAAAGTAATCTATACATTTAATGCAATCCCTATCAAAATACCACCAGCATTTTTCATAGACCTGGAACAAACAATCCTAAAATTTGTATGGAACTACAAAAGATTCCAAGTAGCCAAAGCAACCTTGAAAAATAAAAGCAAAGCTGGAGACATCACAATTCTGGACTTCAAGCTGTATTATGGGACAATATAGTACTGGCATCAAGACAATATAGTACTGACACAGAAACAGACATAAAGATCAGTGGGACAGAACAGAAAAACCCAGAAATGGACCCACAACTGTGTCAACTAATAATCTTCGACAAAGCAGAAAAGAATATCCAATGGAAAAAAATCTCTTCAACAAATGGTGTTAGAAACACTGGACAGTGCCATGCAGAAGAATGAAATTGGAACACTTTATTACTCCATACACAAAAATAAATGGATGAAAGACCTAAATGTGAGACCAGAACCATCAAAATCTTAGAGAAGAATACGGGCAGCAACCTCTTTGAAACTGACCGTAGCAATTTCTTACCAGACACATCTCTGGAGACAAGGAAAACAAAAGCAAAAATGAATGATTGGGACTTTATCAAGATAAAAAGCTTCTGCACAGTGAAGGAAAAAACAAAACTAAAAGACAACTTATGGAATGAGAGAAGATATTTGCAAATAACAAATCTGATAAAGGGTTAGTATCCAAAATCTATAAAGGATTGATCAAACTCAACACCCCCAAAATAAATATTCCAGTCAAGAAATCCAGTCAAGAGAAGACATAAAGAGACATTTTTTTCCAAAGAAGACATACAGATGGCTAGCAAACACACAAAAAGATGCTCATCATCACTCATCATCAGGGAAATACAAATCAAAACCATGATGAGATGCCACCTCACACCTGTTGGAATGGCCAAAGTTAACAACACAGAAGACAGCAGATATTGGTGAGGATGCAGAGGAAGGGGATACACACACACACACACACACACACACACACACACAGGAATATTACTAAGCCCTCAAAAAGATGAAATCTTGGCATTTGCAATGATGGGGATGGAGCTATGGTGTATTATGCTAAGTGAAGTTAACAGAAAGACAAATACCACATAATTACACTTATATGTGAAATTTAAGAAACAAAACATATAAACATAGGGGAAGGGGAAAAAAAGAGAGAAGGAAGCAAGCCATAAGAGACTCTTAAATATAAAGAACAAACTGAGTTGATGGAGGGCTGGGGGATGGGCTAAATGGGTGATGGGTATTGGGGAGGGCACTTGCGATCTGCATTGGGAGTTGTAAGTGAGGAATCATAAATTCTACACTGGAAACTAATTTTACCATACATGTTAACTAACAGAAATTTAAATAAAAACTTGAAATTAAAAAAAATATTTCCAAACCTTTCTGTCTAAACTGGGGTCGTATAAAAAGGAGATAAAAAGTCTATCTCCTCTTGAGGACCCACATAGGCAAGATTTCCTCTGACACTTCATATTACTTCCTAGATCTTATAAGCACCAGGCATTGTGAGAGGCTAAAGAGGCAAAGAGGCCAATGTAAAACCCCTGTGGCCAAGAAGCATGCGATCTGAAGGAGGTAGGTCAAAAATATAAGCAATAAAAGCATAATGTTGTAGCCAATTTCATTTTCAACAGCAAATAGAGACAGCACTTCTTAGCCTCAGGAATTCTGATTTCCTTTCATTAGCTATTGAAGTTTCCTCCCACTCACTCAAATCACTTATATCTCTTGTGGATTAAAATCATGTGCAGCCTGTCTCTGGAAAATGACTTATTTTTAGTAAATGAAGAGCAAAAGAATTGTTGGCTTACAACTCAGCCAGGGCCCTGACACTCAGGTTACGTGTTTCTGCCAACTAAGTAAACAGAAGCAAAACAGAGAGAGGGCTGTGTGTGCATTAATCACACAGTTGTGTGAGAATAATTCTCCCATGGAGGAATATGGCAAAAGCAAGGGTGGGTACGACCCCAGTATGACAGCACTACTCTGTAAGCTCCTGCATTGGGAAGGTGTTCCAAAGAGTTGAATATACCCAAAGGGCATCCTATAGAGATTACAATTTGCACTACTAACCACCATTTTGAAAACACACCCGCACTCAAGAGCCTAACATACTATGAATACACATCAGCAATGATAATAACTACAGCATTCTTGAACTGGAAGACATTACCTTTTTTTTTTTTTTATTGTATACTCAAAAAAATTAAGATAAACTTCATATTTTCCAATTATTTCTATTTTTCAACATGGCATGGAACGCAAAGAAATTCTGGAACAATATAAAGTAAAAATCTAGAAAGAATAATTTATTATGGAATATTACATTCTTGATTCTAGAGTAACTTGTATAATACACTAGGCATAGGATATATATGTGATGAGTCTTAGTCATTATCTGATGTTCAATCAGCAAGAGGTCCAAAATTACTTTCCAACAAGTCAGCAATGTGTACTCTAGGGACTGTATTCCAGCACAGACAATGTATGCTAAAACACTTAGAGTTTCTGGAGTATAGCTGGTGTTGAGTAAAAATTAGCTTCTTTTTTCCTTTCCTAATGGTAAAATGATTGTAAGATTATCAGGTTTTTGATACTATTAAATCTATTTTTCCCTGTCAATAATTATACTAGAAGCAAAAAAGAAAAAAAAAACAATAACACATTGTGATGCATACATATTTGGTATGTATTTTCCCAATTAATCATAACTGTATGAGGTAGATATGACTATCCATATTTTTAAAACAGATTTTATTATTTATTTGAGAGAGAGAGAGAGGGAGAGGGAGAGAGGTCAGTGGGAGAAGTCCGATGTGGGACTCAATCCTATGACTCCAGGATCATGACCTGAGCCAAAGGTAGTCGCTTAACCAGCTGAGCCACCCAGGCACCTGACTATCCATATTTTATAAATGAGGATGCCAAGGTACTGAGGGATTAAATAACTTACCCAGGTCCATATAGCTTGCAAGTTCTGAGTCCAGGATTTGAACCTAGGCAACCAGATGCTAGAGTTTTTAATCCACTATTTTGTTCTATCTCCCATTTAACTGAAGCATTATAGTTGAGTCTCATTACCTGTTTCTCTTGCTTCAGGACTTGTTACCTCAAATCCCTTTGGAAGTAGCTTTTTGAGATCCCCTTAGTGATCACCATTAATTCTATCATCTCATGATGTAGAGACCCCCCCAAAGAAGCCCTAGCCAATCTAATTTAAAGAGAAATAGGCAAAAATACTTATCTGTTCAGAAATCCAATCTTTCTTATCATTAAGAAGTATAAACTTAGCTTTAAGAAACGAATTATTTACAACCACTGAAGTCAGCAACACTTAGGACATTCTTTTCAACTGAAAGGATGTCAAGTAATCAAATAAAATACAGATTTTATATCTACAAAAAGACCACACCTGATTCCATAAATACCTCTGCCTCAAATGAGGTTTCAAAATAGTTGTAAAAAACAGTGCAAGTCTCAGCATGCTTTCTAAGCCTAAAAAGTCTTAGGACAAAAACCAGGTAATAAGAGTTAGGCAAAAGTACGGATTAGGAGTCCCTTACTGTAGACAAAATTGAAACTGGGTAGGTATTTTTAAAGAACAGGCCAAATACCCTACTCTTCTTTTCCTCCAATTTGAAAAAGTAAAGATAAGAAGCAAAAAGAATGCTAAAGCATGAAGAGAAAAAACAAACAATGAGATGACAAGGACTGAGTTGAATTTATAGGAATTTAATAACATGTGCTAAATAGCACAGAGTCTCTGTGTGTGTGTTTCAATGTGTATGCTTCTTGAAGGATCAGAGTTTTTGGTTTATAAATTGGGGCATTCTTTTTTTTTTTTTTTTTTTAGATTCTTTTTTGTAATTTATTTATTCGACAGAGAGAGGTCACAAGTAGGCAGAGGGGCAGGCAGAAGGGAAGGAGGGGAAGCAGGCACCATGCTGAGCAGAAAGCCTGATGCGGGGCTACATCCCAGGACCCTGAGATCATGACCCAAGCCAAAGGCAGAGGCCCAACCCACCGAGCCACTCAGGTGCCCCAAATTGGGGCATTCTTATGGGCAGAAGCTACTTTATCCAAGAATGTTACTGTCCAGCTATTCATGTGCCTAATGGTAGGCAGAGCATTAATGTCTAGTATTAACCCTAGGATATTGGATTCACAGTAACGACTGGTTAAACTGACTCCTGGACTTGGGGCTCCACCAAAAGCACACTGTGAACCTTTAGAGACAAAGTTCAAAGCATGTTTGGAAGAGTTACATATATTCTTCTGTGCAAAACATTCAGACATTCAAGATACACTGTCAAAGTCCCTGGAAAGTGAAAAAAATAAATTTCCTTGAATGTAGAAAAACATAAATTCATACAGAAAAACAAAAATGAGCAGAAATTGTAAGTGTAAAATACAGTATTATTAAAATCCTACCCTAATTTCATCAAAGATTTGAGGAAAGCAAGTATTCATAAAAAAAAAAAAAACAAAATTAAAGTATAAGTTCAACTTGAGTGAGTTGTGCAGCCATTAAATGGTTTTATGATCCCTCAAGTATATTTTTGTTTTTCTCGATTAAGGAGAGTCTCCAATTATCTCTGACAGGCCTTTGAGCAGAGAATGCATCAAGTTGCTATGAGAAACCTTACACTTGCTTTACTAAATTTTGTAGCTTATAGTTCCCCGAGAGCAAAAAGTCCTAGGAATTTTGTTACACAGCAGCCCTCTGAACATTACTGCTAAACATCACAAGATGTAAAAACTGGTTTTGACGACTCAGCTGGAGTGACAGTAATTCTATTTTCTGACAAGAAATGACCTAGGCAGGAAGCTATTTGCTCCTGCACAAGGAGCTCTGGTGACATCAAGTGTGGTGAAGTGTTCCAAATGAATACTGGTTTTCAGGGAACCCAATACACTTCACCCCCTTGAAAAAATTTTAGAAGTGCTGATCTGAGACATTCTTGCCATTTGCCCTCAAGATTCACTTCTCAAAGGGAGACAACCATAAAAGAAAACAAACTGAGGGTTGCTGGAAGGGAGGCAGGTGGGAGGGATGGAGTGGCTGGGTGATAGTCACTGGGGAGCATATGTGCTATGGTGAGTGCTGTGAATTGTGTAAGCCTGATGAATCACAGAACTGTACTCCTGAAACAAATAATACATTATATGTTAATTAAAAAATAAAATTCACCCATTCAGAAACTATAAAAAACAAAAGATTCACTTCTCAAGATTATTACTTGATCTACCTAGTTTTAGTTATTTCACAGGTGTGATTGATCATCTGTGTATGGCAGGCGAACCTGCCAGTGCCTGCTACCTGAATTCAGGACTTTTCTGATGAGGACAGAGACATTACTGGCTGCTTTCAGAAGCATGGGGTGAAAAAACTTAAGGTATGCACATGGATGAGAACTAGAGGAATTATCTCCTCCTTTTAAAATATGTTCTGTGAGATACTGTAGCTCTTAATTTTTCTTCTCAGTTTTTATTTGGTCTTTCAATCTGATCCTAGAACACTACATTAAACATTAAAAAAAAAAAAAAGATTTGTTAGGATGCCTGAGTGACTCATTGGGTTAAACCTCTGCCTTTGGCTCAGGTCATGATCTCAAGGTCTTGGGATCGAGTCCCCCATCAGGCTCTCTGCTCAGCAGGGAGCCTGCTTCCTCCTCTCTCTCTGCTTGCCTCTCTGCCTACTTGTGATTTCTGTCGAATAAAAAAATAAAATCTTAAATAAAAAGATTTGTCAAGATAAATATAAGGAAAAAAGAATGGACTCTAAGTACTGTTTTCTATTATGTTATATTTTCTTTTTACTTTTTTTTTTTAAGATTTTATATATTTATTTGACAGAGAGAGACACAGAGAGAGAGGGAACAGAAGCAGGGGGAGTGGGAGAGGAAGAAGCAGGTTTCCCACTGAGCAGGGAGCAGGATGTGGGGCTCGATCCCAGGACCTTGGGATCATGTCCTGAGCCAAAGGCAGACACTTAACCACTGAGCCACCCAGGCACCCCAAGTTGGATTTTCAAACATAAGAATCTTGAACTTACTTTTTTTTTTTTTTTAAGATTTTATTTATTTATTTGACACACAGAGATCACAAGTAGGCCAAGAGGCAGGCAGAGAGAGAGGGGGAAGCAGGCTCCCTGCTGAGCAGAGAGCCCGATGCGATGCGGGGCTGGATCCCAGGACTCTGAAACCATGACCTGAGCCAAAGGCAGAGGCCCAACCCAATGAGCCACCCAGGCGCCCCTGAACTTGCTTCTATTAAAAAAAAATATTGTAGGGATGCCTGGGTGGCTCAGTTGGTTAAGCCACTGCCTTTGGCTCAGGTCATAATCCCAGTGTCCTGGGATCGAGTCCCGCATCTGGCTCTCTGCTCAGCAGCCTGCTCCTCTCTCTGCCTCTGCCTGCTTGTGTGCTTGTGCTCCCTTGTGTCTCTCTGACAAATAAATAAATAAAAATCTTTAAAAATACATATATATACTGTAAGAACTCTGATGTTAGATGCTGTTTAGAACATAAGAGGCATGTTTTTAAGGGATCAAAGGAAAGATTATGTCAAGAAATTGACTTGAAAAACTACAAGCTGGAATATTTAAAAATACATTTTAAATAAAATAAGGAAAAAATCAAATAAACACTGACCTGATATAACATGGCTTTAAATGCCAAATGTCTTAATCTCATGGTTAAAATTTCCCCTGCTCTGCCATAAAATAACCCCTGAAAAACAAAAAGCAAATTTATATTTATTCTTAATTCTCTTCTCTATTTCTTTGTAACATTTAGTCACTACATTACTTATTTATATTTTATTTATATTGTTATTATTATTATTTTTAACTCAGAGAGGATGACATAAAAAATAATCATGTTCAAGCTTGTTTAATTCATTAAAAACTTACCTGAATGAAATAACTGACAAAGCAAATAACACCCAAAATCACAAATATCATGGAATACATCTCAGCATCATGCTTTAATGAGGTTTTATCATCATTTTCAAATATCTGAAATGGAATAGATTTTTTATCAGGTGATTGGAAGAAAATACAAAAGAAAGAGAAAAAACCTGAAATATCTATCAGGAATTTTTAAATGGATTTCAACATAAGAATAAGATTATATATACATTTTTAGAATGTATAATGAAAAGAATGTATAATTAAAAGAAGTGTACCATTATTCTATCCACTACATTCATTATATATGATAAAAAATGATTTGCTGTCAAATTTCTCACTTAAGCTATGTAAATATGAGATCAGACAATGAGTCTTCTGCTATTATTATCACAAAATATTTTCAAAGAAACCACCAGTTTGTTTGAATTACTATTTCTAATAATGGCTAATAATTTAGGTTTCTTAATATTCTTCTATTTAAGGTACTACCTACAATGTGAGACCTTTATACATGTCCCTAGAAATTGTTCCGAAAATTAGTAATTTTACATATATTTTAGTATATGTGCTGCCGAAGAGAGCACTAATTTTACATATATTGGCATCTATGTTGACAAAGCGTAGCTGTGCAAATCTGGGAGACTGAAGACTTAACGTGACTGTGTTCTTGAATCCACCAACTCTCCTGAGTCCCTTGGCACAATCCTAAGCTCTTGTTATTTCCTTTCTTTGAGCTGGCTAGTAATAAAAAATGGCCATTGTTCGGACTAGTTGAAAGAAGAGTAGTTGTATTTGTCTATTTTATTGCTTCAGTGCTTTGGAATGCTGACACGGCACTGGAGTCAAAATTAGAAAACAAAGTAATTTCTTTACTGATTGCCCAGTCAACAAGGCCCAGCCAAGACTTCACAATAGAGGCTGGCTTATCCCCTGAGAACATTAGTTAACCTTCCTATTGTGGATCCTACACTATGGGTGACACACTGCAAATCCCAGTTTCCCCATTACTAGGTCAAAGTACAACAGGTCTGCTCTCTCACGCTGAATTTGTTTAAAATTGTTAAAAATATTAGCAAATTAGCTTTACTTACAGTTACAATTTTTGCAAAGATGATGGAAAATACTGGATGAACAGCTCCATTTAGAACAGCAGCCAACGTCCCCAGAACCACAGAAAGCCATTCAGACTTGATTAATTTAAAAATTTTGAACAGAGAAACTTCAGGAAGACTTGTCTATGAGTAAAACACTTTGGTTAGAATTCCAGTTTGAGAGCATAATGGAACTTAGAGAAGTTAACCAATTTTAAACAGATTTATAATGTAAAATATAAAATATAATAGATGGCAGAGTAAAAATATATTTTTTAAGGATTTCACGTATTTATTTGACAGAGAGATCATACGTAGGCAGAGAGGCAGGCAGAGAGAGAGGGGGAAGCAGGCTCCCTGCTGGCAGAGAGCCCGATGTGGGGCTCGATCCCAGGACCCTGAGATCATGACCTGAGCCAAAGGCAGAGGCCTTAACTCACTGAGCCACCCAGGCACCCCTCCTAAAGAATTTTAAATATCATGTATTTTAGAGTTATAATGAGTTACTATAGTTTTCATACAACAATCTGTATATATTTAAAATGTACAACTTGGTAAGTTTAGATGTAACTATACACCCATGAAACCATTACCACAGTCAAGATAATGAACATATCCATTATTTCCAGAAGTTTTCTACTGCCTTTTGTAATCCCCCTCTCCCACACCTCTCACCTTCCAATCCTCTTCCCCTACAATTACTGACATGCTTTCTGTTACTACAGATTATTTTGGATTTTCAAAAATTTTATTTAAATGAAATCATACAGTATGTATTCTTTTTCATCTGGCTTCTTTTGCTCAACATAATTACTTTGAGATTTATTCATAATATTGTATAAATTAACACTTCATTCATTTTTATTGCTGAGCAGTATTCCATTGTATGGCTATGCCAAAATTTATATATCCATTTACCTGTTGACATGTATTTGGATTTTGGGCTATTACAAATAAAACTGCTATGAATAATCATATTTAAGACTTTGTGTGCACATATGCTTTCATTTCTCTCAGGTAAATACCCAGAGATAGAATAGCTGGATCAGGTAGTAAGTGTATATTCAACTTTTTAAGAAATTGCCAAAGTGTTTTCCAAAGTGTTTAGCATTTCATATTACCCTCAGCAAAATATGGAACAGTGGTAGCTTCACATCATTGCCAACACTTGCTACTGTCAGTCTTTTTAGATTTCACCATTCTAATAGGTGTGTCATGAAATCTCAATTACAAGTTTAATTTGCACTTCTCTAATGAATAACCACATTTGGCATTTTTTGTATGCTTGTTTCCTATATGTGCATCTTCTTTGGCAAAATGTATATTCAAATCTTTTGCCCATTTTTCATTTGGATTGCTGGTATTCTTTTTCTTTTAAGATTTTATTTATTTATTTGACACAGAAAGAGAGAGATCACGAGTAAGCAGAGAAGCAGGCAGAGAGAGAGGGGGAAGCAGGCTGACTGATGAGCAGAAAGCCCAATGTGGGGCTCGATCCCAGGACCCTGAGATCATGACCTGAGCCGAAGGCAGAGGCTTAACATACTGAACCACCCAGGTGCCCCAAGGATTGCTGGTATTCTTTTTGTGCTTTGGGAGTTCTTTTTATATTTCGGACACAGTCCTTTATCAGGTATGTGTCTTACAAATATTTTCTCCCAGATTTTGACCTATCTTTTCATCTCTTAAGAGTGTTTTACAAATAGCAAAGGTCTTGGGGTGCCTGGGTGGCTCAGTGGGTTAAAGCCTCTGCCTTCGGCTTGGGTCATGATCCCAGGGTTCTGGGATCGAGCCCCGCATCGGGCTCTCTGCTTGATGGGAGGCCTGCTTCCTCCTCTCTCTCTGCCTGCCTCTCTGCCTACTTGTGATCTCTGTCAAATAAATAAATAAAATCTTCAAAACAAAACAAATAGCAAAGGTCTTGATTTTGATGAAGTCTAATTTATCACGTCTTTCTCTTTAAAGAATTGTCCTTTTGGTGTTGTATCTAGGAAATCTTTGCTAAATTCAAAGTCACAGAGATTTTCTACTGGATTTTCTTATGGAAGTTTTCTAACTTTAGGTTTTACAGTAAGGTCTGTAATCCATTTTGAGTTAATTTTTATCTGTGATCTGAGGTATGGATTGAGGATGACTATTTTGCATATAGTTATATAGAGGTATAGCATCATTTCTTGAAAAGACTATACATTCACTATTGAATTGCCTTTGGATTTTGTCTAACTACAATTAACCACTTACGTGTGGGTCTATTTCTTAACTCTATTCTGTTCTATTGATCAAGTTGTTTATTTTTGTGCTAGTAGCACATTATTTTGATTACTATAGCTGTATAAAGAATTGAAATTAGGTAGTACAAATCCTCAGGTAGTACAAATCCTCCAACTTTGTTCTTTTTCAAAGTTGTTTTATTTTATCATTTTGAAATTCCATTTAGAATTAGTTTGTCAAATTTTACACAAAAGCCTGCTGAAATATTGTTTGGTATTGCCTTGAACCTGTAGAACCGAAACTTCTTATTCACGTACATGGTATATTCCTCTATTTAGGTCTCCTTTCCTTTTCTTAGTGATACTTTATATATTTCAGTGTGTGGATCTTGTAATTATTTAAATCAAATTTATCCCCAAGTATTTAATATTTTGATACTACTATATATGATGTGATTTTTAAAATTTCAATTCCTATTTTTGATTTTTGCATATTGATCATGTATTCTGCAACCTTGCTAAGCTCAGTTACATAAATAGTTGTTATCTCTGAATAAAGACTGTTTTATATCTTTCTTTCCTATCCAGATGCCTTTTATTTTCTGGCCTTATTGCACAGGCTGGAACTTGGCATAATGTTGACTAGAAGTGGCGGGAGTGTACATCCTTGCCTTGTTTTTGATCTTAGTCTTTCACCATTGAGAATAATATTAGCTGTAGATCTTTTGTTGATGCCTTTTATCAGGTTGAAACAATTTCTCTCAATTCCTAGCTTGCTAAGATTTATCAGGAATAGACAGTGCATTTTGTCAAATGAATTTTCTGTATTGATTGAGATGATTAGATATTTTCTTTTAATTTTTTAATAAACGGAATTACATTAATTTCTTTTTCTAAAATTTTTTAATTTTTTATTAACATATAACATATTATTAGCCCCAGGGGTACAGGTCTGTGAATCGCCAGGTTTACATACTTCACAGCACTCACTATAGCACATACCTTCCCCAATGTCCATAACCCAACCACCCTCTCCCTCCCCCCAGCAACCAACCCTCAGTTTGTTTTGTGAGATTAAGAGTCTCTTATGGTTTGTCTCCCTCCTGATCCCATCTTGTTTCATTTTTTCCTTCCCTACCCCCCAAACCACCCACGTTGCCTCTCAAATTCTTCATATCAGGGAGATCATATGATAATTGTCTTTCTCTGATTGACTTATTTCGCTCAGCATAATACCCTCTAGTTCCATCCATGTCGTTGCCAAAGGCAAGATTTCATTTCTTTTGATGGCTACATAGTATTCCATTGTATATCTATACCACATCTTCTTTATCCATTCATCTGTTGATGGACATCTAGGTTCTTTCCATAGTTTGGCTATTGTGA